>NC_092211.1:42164981-42343496 GCF_043381705.1 Parasteatoda tepidariorum | reverse complement strand
AACTGAAAACTGCATTAAACATAGTTCTAAAGAAAAGTATCACGGAAATTTTAAAAAATATTTTCATTAAATAAAAAGGAAAAATATTAAGAAAAGGGAAAATATCGTAGTACATTCCTATACAACTGAAAAGAGGAGGCGAGGGAAGGGAGAAGGGCTAAAGGCATGAAACCTGTCTCTCCCCAGATGGCGTATTCGAGTGTTGCGATCGCGAATATCCTCAAGGCAGATGGGACATGTTACCGGAATGGTGTAAAACCATTGTTCGGAGGCGATGCCCTAATGCCTCCGTTATCCGATAACCTCTAGAAAACCAAATATCTTCGATTTCTTCCAGCCATCGTAGGCCAAATACTTATGCCCCGATTCTACGAGGTCAGACTCTTCCATAGACGATACATCCTCAGGAAGACTATTAGGAAACACCAATCGTATTTGATCAAAAATAATCGGCAATAAATTCGAAATTATATTGAAATTTTGCATGATGTTATTCGTTCAATATTTTATTAAAATATAATAACTCCTCGGTGAGCGAGCTTTTAAAGATATTCATTTGCATTTCTTTTTTGGCCATGAGACAGAAGATTAAATCCCACGCACTACCGGAAGTTATGATCCCGCAGTGGACTGATCGTTAAGACACGGTTCTCAGCAGATCACCGAAGTCAAGCATCACTGGCTACGGTCAGTGTGCGGGTGGGTGACCACTTGGATCAGTCTGCGTAGGGACCGAGGATGTGCGGTATTGGTCCTCGTTATACTGTTCTACCGTAAAGTGCTCGACTTCACGTGCAGGTCGTCAGGCTACCGAAACGGGGGTGCCATCCCCTCTGCTGAGGATCAAAATCGTAATGGCATGTCTTCGAAACATCCTCAGGGATGTTTCCCAGCCGTCGACAATAGCCCACTGTGCAGCTCTAGTGCGACGTGAATGAACTACAACAACAACCGGATGTTATGTGTGAGAAGCACTTTCTAGATGTTATGCTTGGGTACGACGGTGAAAAGTCCCACGTGAGGTGAACTCTTGAACCAGTGAACACCATGAACTCTTTCAAGAAACGGCACATGTAATGCATTTGGAAAGAAAAACATCACGTGACATTCAATCCCAAGCCTCGATTCTTACTGCTCTGTTGTGACGCAGAATTTTGGTTTTTTTTAAATGTCTGACGCGTCCGATGAAAACGCAAACTCCCCCATGCCCAATATTGGCCAGCAAACATGATAAGCAAAACCAGAAAGCCTCCGCAGAAGCCATTTCAAACAAAAAATTGATTTCAATGCACCCAAGAGGTCCACCCCCAATGCTGGCCTCGTGTCCATTTTAAAAAAGAGGGGACGAGTCCCCAAATAGGGGGACTCATCCCATTTTTTTTAAAAAAATCGCTTTGATATAAAGTTAAATGTACACGGCTTCTCGGCACATGGGGCAAGTCCTTTGACTGGTGCGCATCCAATCGACCAGACATTGTTCATGGAACTTATGCTGGCAATGCGTGCGTTGAGGAATCTCCCCCATCTCTTCCAAGCAAATCGGGCAGGTCTTGGGTGGCGTGTAGTACCACTGTTCAAATGGTAGCCTGAAGAGGCAATTGCGAATTTCACTGGCCAGGCGAATCCGCAATGCATCTGTCACGTGATACCCTTTCGAAAACCAGTGAACCATAATATTTCGTATCCTTTTCATACCAAATGAATTAAAGGTCCGGTTAGCGGGGCTTCCGTAACCCTTTATTATCCTCAGACTCTTGGCGCAACTCTCGATCGACAAACTTCTTGAAAACACCCCTCACCCGCGTCACATCAGAGTATTTATTTTATTTTATTGGAATAACATACATTTGCAGGCTTGTGTGCTCAATTAAAGCTTATAAACCTTTGTCAAGTAGAAGGACAGATAGCAAAACACAGAGAAGAATATCACGAAAAATACATCCAGGGATACGGTGGGATTCGAACCCTCCACCTCCACGCTTAACAGAGCGTTTGGCTAGCGACACCGTTCGGCCAGGGAGGCCCCCCACATCAGAGTTACCTTCCGGATCGAGGAATCGAAGCACTGGATGCGCATCGTTCCCCAATTCCACGACCTCCGGCTCCTCCATCGACAACACCTCATGGGAAAGAATATAGGATAGAGACACCTGATCCGGTGCCAAGGGAAAGATATTACTTACAATAAAATGTTTTGCCATCTCGAATCGACTCTAAGTCAAAAATATAACGGCTCCTCGGCGTGCGAGACTTTTTATAGACAAACAGAGGGAGCTCGAGTCGTCATGACGCAATGGTATATTTTAGAAAACGCCACGGGGCCTGGAAATGGTCACCCGATGCACTTCCAGGATATCACGTGACAAAACATCCGATCGATTGAAACCCTTTCGAAATGCGTTTCCAAAAACCCGTGCGACAAGGCACATCCGCCAGATGCAGTTTTAGGATGTTGTATGACAGGACAACCAATCGACTCTATATAATCACCGGATGCGTTTCCAAGAAGTCGTGCGAAAACATCCGTCCGATGCAGTTTTAGGGTGTCGTAAGACAGGACACTAGATTATAATCACCGGGTGCGCTTCCAAGAAGTCGTGCGACAAAACACATTCGCCAGATACACTTACAGGATGTCACGTGACAGGGTATCCGTTCGAAACAACATAATCACCCAACCCTCGATATCAAAACCACAGAGTGACAACACTTTCAAAACATTCCGTTGTTGTTAATTTACGTCGCACTAGAGCTGCACAATGGGCTATTGGCGACGGTCTGGGAAACATCGCGGAGGATGATCCGAAGACATGCCATCACAATTTTGATCCTCTGCGGAGGGGATGGCACTCCCGCTTCGGTAGCCCGACGACCTGCACGTGAAGTCGAGCACTTTACGGTAGCACAGTTCAACGAGGACCAATACCGCACACTCTCGGTCCCTACGCAGACTGATCCAAGTGGTCACCCACCCGCACACTGACCGTAGCCAGTGATGCTTGACTTCGGTGATCTGCTGGGAACCGTGTCTTAACGATCAGTCCACTGCGGAACTTGAAACATTCCGAGGATGGGGTTCCACTGAAATCGTTCGACAGGCCATCTCCCCAAAGTCTGAGTGAGGAATAGCGCTATCATTTGAAAGCGTGGTCTGAATCCCAGGGCCTGGCTTGGACATTGTATTGCGTGAATCATTTGATAAAGAGACATCCCAGGGATTTGAAATCTTTGAGAGGGTTGGGTGGTTGCGTCGCGTGGATCATTTGAAATGGCCTGGCTCTGAGATCCTGGGGGTGGGGGTTTGCGAGATGAATTGGATTCCGAGCTCATTGGCCCAAGGACATTCTGATGATGAGTTGAGACTGTGTCGAGACTTGGCTCAAACGCTCAACTGCAAAAAAAAAAAAATTACCGGAAGTAGGTGCGGCGAAATGACAACGACCACCAAATAGTTGTTTCGAAAAAATTTGGCTCGACCCAAATTCTTTGGACGAGTGAAAAAAAAGTTTTTCCATGCATGGTATTAAAAAGCCTGTGAATCAATCTTACTCAAGCTACACGATTTCGTGTAGCCTATTAATAGCTCGCACCTATTAATAGCATTATTCTCCACTGTTATTTTCCCTCTCTTTCAACATCTATTTTTAGAAAATATACATGACATATCTCTTCCAACACGCGAAAAGATGAAATGTAAAAAATCGAAAACCCCCAACCCAAAGCCCCCACACCACCCCATTATGCGAGTCCACCCATGGATTTTAGAAATTTTTTAATAAAAAACATTTTACAAAATTGAACACGATCCCATTCGAAAGCTCCGCGATTCCAGAGCCTATCAAGTTTCAAGATCAGCACCCTCATGTTTCAAGATAGTTAAGTTTTTCCACAAACAAGCAATTTTTCAGATGAAAAAGCATCTTTACTAAAATCTTCTTTCAAGGCATTACAGCCCGTTGCAGGCCAAGACCGTCCTAAGTAGGCATTGCCATCTGGTTCTTTAGTACACTACATACTTTTTTGTTTAATTTCAATTGCCTTTAACTCTAAGCAAATTAAGTTCATAGAAACAAGTCTCAAAAACATAACCACAACAGTTTTTGTTAACAGTGCCCCCAAAACGATTTTAGCTCTGCTTACGGCAGACCAGGTAGCCAAGCGATCAGTGTGCCTGACTGCAAAGCCAATGGTAGCAGGCTTAATTATCAGTCAGGGCATGAATGTTTCTCTCTCTGTGTTTGCTCACTGTTGTGTGATGTGCAAATGTGGCCCACCCTATGATTGAGTGCTGTATTAGTTTTGTTTAAGAAAAATGCCTCAAGTTATTCCTTTTCTCTCTCCAACTGACCTTTCATTTCAAACCAAACATTATAAATTTTTTTTAAAGAAAAGAAAGGACAAAATGAAGCATATTAACAGTCATATATTTTATTATATCAAAAAGAAAAAACATCATTTTAACAGTCACAATTAGGAATATTATAACAGAAACTAGAAGCCGAGTATAGAATTCATATCTAGTTTCAATATGACTAAAAAATGCCATTTGGTTCAATCTATACAATATAACACTCCTTATAATTGATTTGTAACAAATATGGGATTTTGGCACCAGGTTAATTAACATCAGCATTTCAAAAATAATGCCTTCAAAGCAAAATGATAAGAAGAAATAAAATTATTACTAATGTAGTTGAACTAACCGAAGTTGTGGTTGAGCAGTTTCAGAAAAATATTTACTTACCAATTCGGAATTTTTTTTTTAAGTTTCAGAGGTATAAAATTATATTAAGAATGTATTTGTTTTTGTACAGATATTATTAGTTGTGATTTAAGAATTATGTCCAAAAAAACTCATCATGCGAATTGAAGAGATAGGTTTATGAAGATTTTAAGATCATACAATGAGGATTGCTATTGAATAAATTAATGCTGTTGTTAAATGTGATAGTTTCTTTCAGAAATCTTAATTAAAAAAAAATGTCACTATTAAAAGCCTTTCAATTAAAGTCCAGTAATATTAAAAAACAAAATCGGAATGTTTAATTTAACTCCCAACTAGCTTTTGTAAATTATAAAATTCGAAAAAAAAAAAAAAAANAAAAAAAAAAAAAAAAAAAAAAAAAAAAAAAAAAAAAAAAAAAAAAAAAACATTACTTTGAAAAATAACAAAATGTATGTACAAATTTTTTTTTCTATATCGAATTTCTTGCAATTATTTATAGTGCATAAAAACAAGAAAGTATACGAAAACTATGATAAAAGATAGCAAAACCTAAAACATAGCTTCTTAACCTGTATATCATGATTTAAAATCATGCAGTAGACACACCCAAGATACGCCAACAAAGTTACTTATAAATTTCATTGATTAGCTTGCACACAAGAGCAAAAAAATTGGTACACAAATGATTTTGTGCTTCAAACAATATAAAACACAAAAAATTGTAACATGTAAATTTTTCTCTTATTTATTTTTACAAGTTAATAACAATACACCAATGAGCATGATATTCTAATAACTCTTGGTCAAATAATTTAAAAGTCATATGCTTATTAAATTTTTTTTACAAGTTAATAATGAAACGTCAATGTGTATAATATTCTAGTAACTTTTGGTCAAATAATAAAAAATTCATGTACACATTATTTCAGGCTCACTATAAGGAAAATCAAAAAACTTTGATCAATTACCTGATATTTCTACAATTTAAAATCTAATATTTTTTTGCCATCAGGATAAATAGGAAATTTTTTTTAAACAACTTTTCTCCTACATATTGAAACAATGTGAATTCTACAATTCTTTTAGCAAATTAAACTCCCAGCAGTTCTGACAATATTAACTAAAAAGTGAGATATTCAATTTATTAAAATATTGTTCTAAGTAGATTTATATGATGCCAAATATTAAGAGCATAAGATAAAAGAAATAAAAATCTAATTTCAAATCCTTTTTCTCATCAAATTGCTTGCTTAAGTAATTTATTATTCAAGTTCATTCAAAGGAAAAAGGGGCAACTTGGATTTTATCTGAACTTATATAATATATCATTGTACCTTAATATGCAAAATTATAAGTTCAATTGTTGTTCATTATTTCAGAATTATAAAATAAATAATAATAAATAAATTAATAAATAAATAAAAAAAAATAAAGGGAAGAAAATATTTTTTAAATCAGCTATTTAATTTTAGAGGCTTATTTATGCAATAGGAATATTTGTTTTAATCACACTCTAGTTAAATGACTATTTTCCTATAAATGCATGTGTCATTGTGTTAGTAAACAAAAATGTCAAATGTTAGTTTTAACTTAGATACTTTTAGTTAAAAAATTAATTTCAAAAAGTATATTTGTGATCAATAACACATTTATGAAGAGAGACGTACATACAACTATTGAATCAGTAAAACCTGGTTTGATAAATATATATATATAAAATAATAATCTTTTACTTGGATATGACTAATGCCTGTAATGCTGTGGGAGTGCTTGCCAATGTACTTCAAACAAGTAGAAAAGAACAGAAAAGAGTATGAAGTTTTTTTTTTTAATTTTAGATTTTTGTACTTACTATTTTATTTAAACTCATTTAATATCTACTAAATACGATTACTTTACTGCAAAATATCTTTTTTACTGACTTCCCACAATCATAGCATAACCTGATATCAAAAGCTTGCAGCACAAGTGGCTCATAACTTTAAGTGAATATTTTCACCTCAGTAGGATTTAATTTCCAAAGCAGAATACATTTATTTTTGAGCTAGTGGCAAGAGGAACAAAAAGTCAGGCTTCTTGTAAATAGAACTTTAATAAACATCAGTTTAACAATGTTCTGTGAATGCGACATTTTATGTTATTTATATCTACAAATAAAAGTTAAAAGATCATATACATGATTTACAATTTAAAATCTACAATACAGAGTAAGGTTTTCTTATATTGCTATCTATGGGCAACTTAAAATGAAACAAAATTAAAAGCCAGACACAAGCTCTTTAGATACAAACACAGATCATAATATTTAAAAGCATTACTTTTTGTAAAGAAAGAAAATCAGTATCTTTTCTTTATTTAACAATGACCAGTGGTAGTAAAAGGCTTGACCATCATTTAATACATGCAAAGTGTATGAGAATTAGCTTCTTGATTTTAACACACATAAACACTTGAAAGAATTACAGTAATCTCTTATCATGGTGGGCTTTCAATCGGAAATATTCTACATTTACACTAAAACATGAAGTAGGCAATGTGTAATTTAATTAAAGCTCAGATCTTGTTGATATTTGCAATATTTATTATGGTTGTTACAGACTTCTTTTTTTTTAAGGATATTTTTGAGATTCAGGGATATTGGTTTTTTATATGCATTTCTTACATTACATGATGTTGTACGGTCTATAAAGATTATATATATATTTTTATATCTTTCATAACATATAAAATACTAGTATTTTTTCATATTTAAATATTTTTTGGCATTTGATCACTTTTTATAAGAACTTTTTGTAATATTTTTGATATTGGTTTGGTATCGTAACTCATATCTTTGGCAACCTTGTTTTACATTCATGTTCATACTTTTCCTGTTTAAGATTTCTTACATCAGCGAAAATTACATCTTGACTTAATATAATTATTTTAATACAATTATGTGCAAATTTAGGAAAGAAATAATTCAGACTGAAATTCTTATTTAAATATGAGGATTTTTAAAATCATTTTAAAAGACAACTAAGAAAAGGAAAAAAAGTGAAACTAATTATTAAATTTCTTCTAAAAAAGGGAATCTAAACACCATGGAAGGATCCTTCAAAGAGAGAAAAAGAAATTTTTTAAGTGGAAATTTAAGTGAATATTTTTCAAACTCATCAATGGTCAACAAAAGTTTAATGTACAGCTTGGTTTGGTACCACTAGAGTTTGATACTGTGAAACCAGTTAAGCGACCTTCAGTCCAACTTGACCTTAATGACTAAGCATTAAACATGTGAAAACAAGCAAATTTCCCTTTTATAAGTTGACTACTAGCGTAAGTGGACTATCAAATTGCTACTATACAAGTGGTCAACTTGCTCAAAATACACTGCAATGACAATGGCATGGTAGCAGAGGATATTCTGGTCATAGGATCTGAGGATCAAGCAACACGACTAGCTCAAATGTGTGCCTAAGTTATAAAGATAATGCTCTTGCTGAGTAACACACTTTTCGGAAAGGGAGAGCTTGGGGCGGGCTTTCATTGAAGCTACCAGTATTGAAATGAAAATCAATATGCATGTCATTGGAACAAAAACTGTATGTATTTCTCAAGGAGGAGTAATAATTTGAAATAAAAAATTGACTAAATTTCCTCCAAATATAGATATACTCATTAGGGTTTCAGGAATGACAAGAAGTTTTATAACAGGTGAACTAATTATCTCCAATGCGTGACTGCAACATCAAAACATGCTTGTAAATTTTAAGAGCAGGACCAAGTTTGATACCTAATCCAGTCAGAACATCATTCCTTTTCATCAGTAGTAGGGAAAGACCATCTATTTCCTGAAATAAAGATGATAAATTCAACTTTGTGCAACTGTAAATATATATACATGCAGTGAAACCTAAGCAGACACTCTTAGGACCAAAAAAATTGTCCACGAGAGTTGTCAGTTTACAGGAAGGGTACCCTAATAATGAAGTTTAACACTGTAAATTCTTTTCAATGATATAGAAATAATTAAATAATCTACAATAACTCTCTATAAAGATATTTATATAAACTTTAAAAAATATTTTTTTCCATACAAATATTAGATTAGATATAGATTAAAAAGTTTGATACAAATACATAATTCTGGATGTAGCTACAGATAAATTAATGTAATTTTCCTATTAACACAAATATTCAAGTTAGTCATATGATACCGAATAGGAGCTTGTAGTCCCTTGTCGGTTTCAATTATTAGCTTTACACCCTCTAACACCAACCTATCACTTGATAAGTAACATGGCGCAATTCGCAGGAGAAAAAAAAGAGAAAGCAATGCTTACTTGTAAGGCACGAAAACCTATGGAGTTCATATATTTACAATTAATTATCAATCAAGTGTCTGAATAAATGTTTTATTTATAGGAATACCTAAAAAATTATATTTCTGCTCTCTTTTTTTTTTGCCCCAGCTGTATTAAATTCAGACTCATAACATTCCAGGGCAAAATGACTGTCCGCCTCTGGTTACGGGAGTGTTCACTTTGAGGAGAATGTACATAATGGTTCATTCATAGAAGATTAACGGGGAATCAAAAATATGTTCGTATTTCAGGAGTCTCCACAACAGGAAGTTTTACTGTATATAAATAGCACAATGAATTTAATGATATAAGATATCCAATTATGTACTTTTTTTAAAGACATTTACACTTTATAAAATATATACAATACTAAATTAATTTTAAATACACAACAGCCTTAAACTGAATCTGCAGATGCATATATATCATGTCAGGTATGTAGATGTTTTCAGAAATTCTAAATAAAGAGAAAATACACAAAAAGAAAAAAATCTGTATATATATATGCAAACACAGTGGAAAATCCCATATATGGAATTGTCAGGATTTTGGCAAGCTGGAAAATAGATTTTTTCCAGATAATAGGTCTAACATAAGCAAAACATCCTTATTCAATAAAAAAATAACAAAAAGACGATAATTAATGTCAACTCCAAACAACAATGTGGTTTGTGTGGTAGTGTTTTTGTTACAGATTTCCACAAGTTTTGTGCACTCTAAAATTGAGTGTGTGATTTGTGGCGATAATGAGAAAAAAATAGGCATTTTTTTTTTTGGTTGCAAGTGAAATGCAGAATTTAGTTTACATGATAGCTTATTTCTTTTCTTTAGATTGTAGAGGAAATCGGATTAAAAGTGAACAAAAATCGGAAATCTGGTAAAAATCATAAAGAAGCATAAAAGCGGAGGACTCTCATTCTTGCAGACTATATTTTAACAGGTGGCAAATGTTAAAAAAAAAGAAGCCCCCCCCATTTTGATGGTTAAAAAGTGTCCGATAAAAGACTCTGATATGGGAATTTGTATATAAATATATATATATTTTTGATCGACTCCTGAGTATTTTAAAAATTCTGTAATTATTAAAATGTTAATTGGATTGAAATCTGAGCTACATAAAGTTATCGATTCAAATTTCTGAAACAATTAATTTCTATCGTACAAGATTTAGTAATCCCCAGCTTTTAAAAATAGTAAATGAATCACTACTAACTCTAATAAAATTTCATGATAAAAAAAATATAAACTTTTTTTTCCTTCACTATATTAAAAAATTTGGAAAAAATCAGGTAGAATGAATAAGATATTTCAATCATTTATTTTGGCAATTTTAAAATTGTCTAATCCTGATGGTTTAAGAAGGGGGAAAAAAAAAACTAAATTTTGTGGATATGTGAAAAAGTAGCAGGTCAAACAGTTCAGAATATTTCCAACATAATTGTTTAGTATATTTCACACATTTTCAGCAAATAAGAATTATAATAAAACTCATAGTAGGATAAAATATTATTAATAAACTCAAAAAACTCAGCAGTAGAATAGAAATAATAAAATTCAACCAAGTATCGAATCAAGAAAGTAAATATTGTATAATCTCTTACATTTATGCCAAGTCCTTTTCTTTTTTTTCTAATTACAACACATAGATGAACAGCAAAAGTTCACATTTATTTCAAATTTGAAAAATGCAAAATTGCCAACAACATGCCATAGGTTTCTACAGCAATTTAAATGCATAAAAGCATTCTTGCTTATTAGCAAAAACATTTTTCTCCCTCTCATCCACTTATTTTAAATACATACAAAATTAAATCTCCTTCTTAGTAAATTTACATAGTTGCTAGGGTAAACACTTTAAAATAGAAACACGGATATTTTTTATATGAACACTAAACGAAAGTATTTACTGGAGAAAATCTTAAAGAAAATAAATAAAATAAATACATGAATATTTTTATGCACAATTTACACAGCACTCAAATAATAAACAAAACTCTCAATTGAATGTTAATGAATACTATATAATGATAGAAAACATAACTTACTTGCTCTCTAAAAGCAAGAGCTTCATCTTCAAATCCAATAAATCTGAAAAATGTCTCAACATTTTCAATGGACCATTTTTTTGCAACAGGAATTAATGCAGGATATTGTTCCAGGCTGAAATACAAAGTATAATGAAAATTACAATTTTAATTGAAATCTTTACATTATTATGACTGTATCCTCTAATTACTAACATCACAGAGACACAACAAATATTTAACTAAATTACCATTGCTGCATCCATAACTTATGGTAAATTCAATTTTTGTAGAGGTATTTGAGTGTACTGGAACAGAATGTGCAAGACAATAAATTTTTTTGCATTTTAAAGAATTTGTAACTGAAACAAAAGGAATGATAAAACAAACTAAAAACAAATGAGGTGATTTTTCTTTTTTAATAATTTTATACAATTTTCTTTAGGACAACGTTTACATAGTAGAGTTCAGAAACTCTCAAAATTATGAAACAGACCGAGGCAATCAAAATTAGTTTAAAAACAAATAATATCTAAATATCTAGTTCAATTAAGTCAGAGTTTTTTTTTTTTTTGTACTAATATTTTCACAATCAATAAGGAAATGCAATGCGGCAAAAACTAATAGATTTGTGATAATTTTACTCCTTTTTTAATATCATTGATAACAGCACAAAATTATTTATTTCTCGAGTTTTTAATTTAAAAATGGATTGACACCAAATGCAATAAGGGAAACATTTCTTTTTTCAACGCCACATTTTAAAAAAATATTTTTTATAATAGATTGAAATTGTTTTTATATATTTATTTTCAGAGATCTCCCTAGAAATAAAGAAGGGCAAGGCGCTTTTCCAAAAATAAGGTCACCTTCTACTTTGTAAGGCATTAATCTAGCTAAATATATTGATTATATTTAGCTAAAGTAATTCCTTTTGAAACTGAATTAAAAATGCTCAAATAAATATGAGAAACAATAATATTCAATATTAACGTTGCCGTAACTATTGCAAATTAATTTCAGGCTATCTGAAGCTACAGGTTTCTTCTACAGCAATCTCTTTCTTAAATTAATAAAAAGAACATTTTTATATAAATAAAAAAAAGGACAGCATTTTTACAGAAAGGGCAAAGAGGGTTCATTTACCATCGTGAAAGGGCAAGCAGGGTGGGTCACCCTTTTAAAAACACTTAGAACATCCATATTTTATTAGGCTGTTAGATTGAAATTCTGACAGTGAAACAGTTCTTTTGTTTTCAACACTGCTAATTTTTTTTTCATTGAATTATTCATTTATTTATTAATTAATTATTTTTAAATAAAGAAGGAAATCATAAAAAAAACTTTATTCTAGGAAACAGAAGGAAACTGACCACATTGTGAGCATTTTGTAATAGATAAATATAACTTTGTACTGTTAAATTTTTTTAAAAGAAAAAAAAACACAAATAGATAATAATTGGTCCTAAGTAAGATTCTAGATTGATGGAACTTGATTGCTTTTAAAGCACTGCATTGTTTCACTTCTTTTTATCAAATGATTATAAGAGCGATTGTTAGGAATATAAGAGTGATTGTTACATTCAGTAAGGGTAAAACATGATTTGCAAAATATTTTTTTAAACATTAATAAAATTAAACAACACACTGTTGACTATAATGAATTATACTTTGCTCCAAACTTTAAACATATTGGATGCAGTAATTAGTTTTATTGTTAATGGTGACAATGAAAAATATCACTACTGTCCCTCTGGTGCTTTATTATTTGTTGAATTAATTATTTTAAAATAAAATTAAGTACTATAAAAATAGTCAGCAGTTGACACTTCAAAATGAAAGCATAAAATAGATTTATTCATTAAAATATAACAAAATTTTAAAAGACAAGCAAACAAAATTGTGTAAATATTTAAAATTTTGTTCAGAAAACCATAATTTAATATATTATATACCTTATTTAGTATATGAATTTTTACCAAATTTTAAATTTACACATTCAATAAATAATAGAGAAGCCTGGTGGCTGAGTGGTAGCGCTTCACGCTGTCGTGCCACAGGTCCCTGGTTCGATCCTCGAGCCCGGCAAGGTTGACTCAGTCTTTCATCCCTTCAGTGGGTCGATAAATGAGTACCAAGCATGCTTGGGAACTAAACACTGGGGGTTTCGCGTTCGGCTGATCACCTGACCGGAACATCTGCTCCAGCCCAAGGTCAAGAAAACTGAGATAGGTACAGTAGGCCTTGGCCCTCTATGGGCTGTCCCGCCACTGAGTTTAGTTTAGTTTTATAAATAATAGATATATGTCTAATTTGTTATTCCTCTACAAGTGAGGGGCATTAGTCAATGTAAGGGACTTAAAAGTAAAAATTAACTGAAATAGCAATTCAATTAAATTTATTTAACTACTTATTCAAATAGATAATTTACTTTTAAGATACATTATTGATGTCACATCGAATTTTTTTTCTTTTCTAACTCTTTCACAAATTGCATTAATTGTTTTAAAATATGCTAGGCTGAAAATGGCCCAGTTGGTGTAATTATTTTGCATGAAATTTTAATTTTAGACATTTCTGGAACACTTAACAATACATAAACCTGATAACTGACTTATGTTTAAAAACCTGACCTTTGTTTAAAAAAATAAATTACTCAACAGCTTCAATTTTACTTACTTATTTTATTTATTTTCATTTTAAAAATATTTATGTAAAAATAAAAAATGCTAATGTGTCTCAAATACTCACTTTTATTTCCACCATAAAATTTATTTTTATTTAAGCAGAGACAAAATATTGAAAAATAGTATTTTGTTTAAACATAATTAATAACCTCATAATGTGTTCTAAGTTACACAAAAAAAATTCTGAAATTACAAATGCATTTTAACTTGCCTTTTATGGAAACCTTCTTTGTAAGGCTGCAAAGCAGACATGGCCTCTAAATCTTCAACTGAAAATAAAAATAAACTAAATTAGCAGCAACACAATAGTAGTCATAGGAAGAAAGCGGGCTAATGAATTTAAAGACATACTTGATATAACTTTTGGCTTAATTTTTTGTTTTTCTTTGTCCACAGATGTATCACATGTACAGCACAACCAAGTACCTAAAATTTGTAAAGGAAAAGAGATAAAAATTGAAACTTAACATAGATATGAAATTTAAAACAAATCTAGACCAAGTTTTCTAGCAAAAATCAATGAATGATTAAAGATTTGTATAAAAAATTATTTTAGGGAAATTTGTTAGTTGATCCCATGCGGGGCAATACTTAGGTGATCAGCTTTTGGTGGACAAGTTTTTTTTTTCTTAAATAAATTTTTATACTATGCATTAATTCTAGTAACCGATCTATTTTTTAAATTTATCATGTCTAGATAAATTCAATTTTGATACTTTTTCAATAATAACTAAATATTTTATATAAAAATTCCATATATCTTAAGGGAGATAAGTCATTAGAACAAATTATGATTTGTTATATTTAAAATTAATGCTTTTTCGATATTATAACTTTGATTGAGTTGAAAGATTTAAAAATTTACAAAATATACCTATTTAGTAAATTTTTAAATGTTTTTACAGAGTATTGAAAATTATAAAAACAAAATATTTCTATTTTAATGGTAGGAAAATGAAAATAATAATTTTCCTATATTATTGATTTGAGGCTATTTAAAACTCCTTAAAAAGAAAGTGGGGATGTAATGAATATTTGGGCCACTATTTGGCCGAATGTTGTGCTAAATGTCTGGCCAAATATTCGACAAAGTTTTATTTTGGGGAATTTGAATAGATTTAATAAAGAATAATCTAAAATTGTATTTTTTACTGTTATTAGAAATAGTTTCTACACATATTTGTTAAGTTCCAAAACTTGTTAATTTAGGTTCTGAAAGACAAATGGAAAAGTGAAATTTTTTTGTTTTGTTTTTGATGTTTTTATGTTCTGATAATAGTGCAGCATTTTAACAGAGTGTTTCTTATAGACTTTATTCTTTTATTGTAAAATTTTTTCTGTTTGGTATAAGGCAGATAAAAATATGGCAACATGGAAAAGTCAAATTAAGATTTTTAATGTTTAAATTTTTTGTTTTGGTTTCTGTTTAGCTTTTTCTTTTTTAAAAAAATTTATTTTTATAAACGTTTCTATTATGGTGCAGCAATTAAGAGGGTCTCTAGTAGGCTTTATTCTTGACTTAAAAAAAAAAAAAAAAAAATAGAGTAATTGGAAAACTGAGATGCTTAGCTTTAAAAAATTAAGACAAATTTTTATTCTATCAGTTTTGCTTTTGTAAATAACATTTTTTATGGGTGTTTTCAAGACAGCACTGCATTTTTCAAAGCGTATATGACAGACTATTATGGATTATTTTTTTATTCCTTCAACTTAACCACTTTATTTTTTTTAAATAGCGGTTACTCAGTTTTTCATTTATCTTAAATATTTATATTATAGTTTTTTTTTTTTTACTTTGCCTCATAGGATAAATAAGTTTTGATTATTTTTCAATAATTACTTAACTTATTTATATATGAAACTATTTATACTTAACTATATACATATATAGATAAATCATTAATATTTATCAATGATTTTTATTTAAAAAAAGAAAGGTTGCTATTCGGCAGCTGAATATTCAGCATTCGGATAAATCACTATTCCTTGCATCCCTAAAAGAAAGTTCTCAAATAAAATTAACAATAAAAGAGAATAAGAATATTAAGTGCAACTTCTTTTTTCCGCTTAAAACTTATTTAATATAAATATTCTCAATTACATACTTTTGTATAATTGTTTATTTATTAACATATTTTATTACTTATTTATATGTCATTTCATATTAGTTTATATGAATCCAATATTTTAAATGTACTTTAATTTTTTTTACATGCATTATGACTATTATCTCAAGTTTTTGACGTCAAAATCTATTTATACAGGGGTGCCACTCTAAAACAATTTCAAGACTGAACTTATTTTTTGACCAAATAACACTGTCTAGCGTTGTTTAGCAAACTTTCAGAAATTTATAACTCACTGATATCAAAATTTACCTTTCCTTGATAATAGCCTACATCAATCATTTGATTATTTTTTCTAAAAATGTTTTTCTTTATTTTAAGGTTATATTAACAAACAAAATGAAAATAACAGCTAACCTTGTATATATTTTTTTTACAACTATTACTGTACAACCTGAAACCATTTATATCTCTATTTTTCACTTCACTGTCACTTATCTTTTGTTCCAGAGCTATAATTTCCTTCCTTTAAAAAAAAAAAATCTCGATTTAACTTTGGTCAGCATGACAATATGTTAGGGTAGGGGAAGCAAACTCTAGCAGATTTAGATTCAGTAATACAGTACAGAACCCGTTATCCAGAAATCAGAAAACTAAAAAACCGGAACGAAATTCGTAAATTTTCCCGCCATTTAAAAAAAAAAATTTTTTTTTTTCCTCATAAGATTTTAGGATTTTTCTTTCTTTTTGGAAAGATGTTTACCTCACTATCATTTTGGAAATAATCATTAGTGTATTACTTCGTTTTTTCTTCTTTTTAAGATTATTTCCAAATATTATTTTTTTAGTTGGGTTTAACAATAAAAAAACGGCTTTTTGTAGTGATTCAGAAAACCGGAAAAATCAGTTATCCGGAATAGCGATGGTCCCGATCGTTCCGGATAATCTGTTCCCAACTGTAGTACAAATTTAATTACAAAGTAGAGGAAGTTCAATCAATCCCATTTCTCAAGGCTTTAAGAATAAGATTTAGTGAAGCTGACAAAAATAAGATAAATATAAGTCCTGACATCATTACCATATCATATGTTCTCATTAAGATATATTTTTTATTTTGATCAAAAATGTTTTTAAATTTCTAATGAAAAAAGAAAGAAAATTTAATTAAATTTATAGAATTTATTAGTCCATTGATTTTTCGTAAGACTGATTTCAGTCCCCAGGACTGAAGAGTGGCACCCATGTTTATAATATATAATATATTGAAAAAAAATTAGAGCAAGCTCTATGTAGAATATATTAATTATTTTTTTTTCTAAATAAAAAATATTTAAAAAAAATTTAATTTGTATTTCATTTACATTTGATAAAACCACTTTAGCAGTCTTTTAAACTGTAAAATTTTGAAGAACATATATATTATTTTACAATTAATTGAAATACATTAATAACACAATAGACAAATACATTGCTAAAAAACTTGGTTTTATATAAATTTAAATTAATAAATAATGTTTAATTTATTAATGACAATCTAAATATGTTTACCTGTGGGTTTACTTGGCACTATGGGATCATGGCAATTTAAATGATAGCCTTTAAAACATATGAAGCAAGTCAATAAGTTTTCCTAAAATAAAAACAACCACTAACATATATTAATTAATCAAAACTTATGAATAAATTAAGCAACATATGGATAAATTAAGCAAACTATAAATCATAAAATATAAGGAAATGAAAAGAGCAATAAAACTAGTGAGTATAATTTTTGTTTCTATGCGATTATAATATATATAAAGTAGATATCCTTTATAGTGCGTATTAGATAGATGCTTACTGTGCACTAAAATCTTATTCATTGCAAGTAAATGTATAGCAATTCTTTAACTTTTATAAAAGAGTTATTCATTGTTTTATGTCTTATACTTAAGATCCTTTTTATTAAAACAAAATGATGAAACAAATTCTAAAAAGGCTTTAAAGGATATACAAAAATGAAACTTTATAATACAATACACGCAGAGCCGGATTATACCTTTCGTAGGCCCTAGGCACAGAGCCGGATTATACCTTTCGTGGGCCCTAGGCATAGCCGTTTTTGGGACCTCCCCTCCTCCCTTGTTTTCAAAATATATGCTAAAACTTTCTTGCATATTTTTTTTAACATTTTTATTAATATGGATTTTAATTTACAAATTTGTTTATCGAACTTTATCTGCAATACCAACATACTGCCGATATTGCAGTTGATATCGATAATACAATTATGATTAGTTCGATCGATAACTATGTTAAAGATAAACTTGTGAATACTTTTCCTAACGTTCACACTGCATTAAGAATATATTTGTCAATTCTTGGATAAAATGCAGAAGGAGAAAGATCTTTCTCCAGATTAAAATTGATAAAAAATTATTTGCGTTCAACAATGAATCAAGATCGTTTGGCATCGCTCGCACTTATGTCTATTGAATACGACATTTTGCGTAGTTTGGAATTCGACAGCATAATACAAGATTTTGTTGAATCCAAAAATCGCAAGAAAGTAATATCATAAGATTCAGCAAAATAATTTATTACCGAAAAATATTAAATTTTTATTTGTATCTTCATAATTTTGTGCAAAATACACTTGTTGTTTTTAAAGCGAAATTATTTTTGTCAACAAATTTTTTTCTCCCAAGTTTTTCGTAGGCCCTAGGCACGTGCCTATATGTTAATCCGGCCCTGAATACACGACTAAAATTTTTAAATTTGCATTATTAATACAAGTTGGCAACCACATTTCAAGATTTAAAAATAAGATAGCCTTTTCCCACCTCACATGCATAATTTGCAGAAACACCACTACAATGGAACATTATAACTGTCAGGCATAGAACTCAACTTTGAAATTCCTTCACCAATCAATCGGCCACAAATATCCCAGTAATACATATTCAGATTTAATGTATTCCTAACTGAGAAACAGTTGGTTTATTGATTTAATTTTATAACCATTTTTTTTTAGATAATTTTCATTCTATAAATGCTGTTTTAAGATTAAATTTTTCTTTATGAACCATTGTGCAAGATGGAAAATAATTGTTCTCTGAAATTTTGCTTTCTAACAAAATTTGGATTACTCAAGGGTGTAATTAATAAGGGTTATATTTTAAATTGCTCATTATTTTTTATTTTTTCGCTCATGTGGAATTGCTAGTTTGGCAATGCTAGTTTTAAAGAAATATCTATAATGAATTGCTTTATTTTAATTTATAAAAGAATAATGTGTTTATTTAAATGAACTAACAAATATGGCAAGTATTTTCCTCTTTAAACATATGTCATTAACAATATTACTCATTAATAAAATATAAAATTATTAAAGAATTAAAATGGATGCAATTTAAATACCTATGTACTGATTCAGTAATATATATACAGTCGGACTTCTATTTAACGAACTTCCATTTTACGAATTTCTCTATTTTGCGAATTTTTTCGTGGAACCAAGAACATTTTGGAAATTTCTTCGTTAAATAACTTCTAAATAGCGAAGTGAATTTTCTATTTAACGAATTTTTTTTTTAGATCTACTTTCCCCATTTCCCAAAATATTTGAGAAAATTATTAACTAGTTAACGCATTTTATGGGGGAAATGACCTTGAACTGATTTTCGCATCCCCTTAACTTTTAGAGAAAGCAGTAAAATTCCTTTCCCTTTTTGTTTGCACTTCATACAGGAAATGCAATCCCGCTAGAAAAGGGGGGAAAGGGTCAAATTCCTTGAATAGGAAATGAGCAGAGAAAATAAAAGGAATGGGTCATCAAAGTGTGTGGTCCCTGGTCCCTTATTGACATGTCCTATTATCTCCACCCCCACTGTTCACTTCCTTTCAAGAAAAACTTTCAACTTTCTCGTTGTTCACTCGGTAGAGCTCCTGTTTTAAGATCAGAGTGCTGCTTGTTGCTTTTCTTACGGCTGCAAAATGTCGAAGCGAAAGTGCCTGACTATTAAAGAAAAAAATTACAAGATAAAGGTGCATCAATTGCAATTTTAATTATTTCTAGTATCCATGAATTTAAAACCTATTCTACGTTGTGTAAGTATTTCAAAAGATGATTTTCTATTTAACGAATTTTCCATATAACGAACTTTTTTTCGGGATTTAGCGACTTCGTTAAATAGAGGTCCGACNATATATATTCATTTTATATTCCTCATAGATTGATTGTCTTACTTTATCCAATCGAAAAAATAAAATTATTTTTTTGAAATATCAAGAATTATTAATTAAAATAAAATATTTGCCCCACAATGTTATAAATACTCTAATAATATATCTCAATCAGTAACTTAACATATTTCAAAAATGTGTGATTTTTCTGAAAATATTTATTTTGTGTAAGTGAACTTATATATTGGTTTAATATTTTTAATATGCTTTACATTTTGACAAACAGTTTTTTTTATTTAATTAGCAATATTAAAACATTTTGCCATTTTGTTATTTGCATCTAAAATTTGTATTAAGATTTCATTTTAAATTTAATTACTTGTACTTAGAGTTATAGCAATTTTTTATAGTAAGAGACCAAGTAACAATTAGTATTGATAAAGAAGAAAAAAATTTGAACTATTAGGAAAAATACTTCTTCTTTAAACACTGAGAATAATGTCCTTAATGATTTAAATCACACATCATACCACCCTTTGAATCCCATAAAACAGCTGCAAAAAATTTAAAAGAGTTTGAAAAAAAAAATTAAAAATTATGGCAGATTAGAAAAGATGAAATGAGAAAGTCTTTACTTATAGATAAGGTATTATTTTCAATGAAAAGAATAAAAGATATAATTTTAGAGGGAAAAAAATATTTAAGTTATCTTCAAGAATATGAAAATAATTATCAATAAAAAAAGGAGTTTAAGAATAGAAACTCTATATTTCTACATTGATAGTTGCAGTCACAAAGATGCGCTCAATTACAACTTTATATATTTATCCAGGGTTTTACCTGAAATAGGCTACCACATACTTACTCTGTTTAGAACAACTCAACCCTTTTTTTTTAAAAAATAAACTAAATAATTTTAAAAATGCTACAAACTTTTTCCGTTTGCTAATCCAATTTATTAATTTTGTAAAAAATACATTTCTCTTACTAAACCAAAGTGAAATACTATTTTCATTAATTTTTTAATATTTATTCAATTATATTAAAAAATCGACATACCTTTTTCATCAACCCATTTTCTTAGTTTAAAAAAAAAAAACTTAAAGAAAACACATGCAATTCTATTATTTAAAAGAACAAGACAAAATTAGGGAACTTTCTACGTTTTAATTCAGAGAGAATTAATAATTTTAAAATTTACTTACAGCCTACTTTATTTTCCTTAAACTAACTAAATAATTTTAAAAATGCTACAAACTTTTTCTATTTGCTAACCTAATTTATTTAATTTTATAAAAAATAAATTTCTCTTATACCAAAGTGAAATATGATTTTCATGAAATTTTTTTAATACTTATTCAGTTACATTAAAAAATTGACATACCGTATATTCCGGCGCATAACGCGCACCCGTAATTTCTAATTACTTTTTTTAAATTTTAAAATATACTCTTCGTATAACGCGCACAAAAATTTGGATTGTACATGTGCAATATCTCGTCTTTCAAGATCGTAAATAAAAAGTATTTTTCCCAATCTTTTGCAAAAATAAAAGAACTGAATTTGACATGTATGTGAGGGTTGAATTGAAGGAGCAATAATGTGATTCTGGATGGACAAAAATGGTGTTAAATTGTGGGTAAAAAACATCTGGCAAATCCGTCCTGGTTGCGTCAGAAAACCACAAAGCCTTTTAGAGTGGGACATGTTTAGGTCCCACCTTACAGATAATACAAAAAAAATGTTAATTATAATACAAAATTTTTTTAATAATTGTAATTGATAGTGGAAGACAAATATAATGAACTATTTATGTAATAACGAAAATCAATGAAGTATATAGGTAAAGGTATGTTATTTCTTTAAAATAAAAGTATTTTTCTATATTTAAATTTTTTTAATCCATAATTTTTTATATTCGGCTTATACCGCGCACCCGCAGATTCCAATGTTATTTTTTGTATAAAAAGTGCGCGTTATACGTTGGAATATACGGTACCTTTTTCATTAACCCATTTTCTTAGCTTTTAAGTAAAAAAACTTGAAGAAAACACATGCAATTCCATTATTATTTAAAATAACAAGGCAATAAAATTAGAGAAACTTTCCACATTTTAACTCAGTAAGAAATTATTTTAAAATTTACTTACAGCCGTGCCTGTTTCATCACATACATGGCATGTTTTACAATCTGGACACTGCCAGTTTTGAGGCTGAGGGAATTCTTCATACAATAACTTAGTATACTCTAGGCAGCTAGGATGAGCTGGGTGTAGAAAATCTTACTTTTAGTTTGAACAACAGAAAAAATAGGTTTCTCTAGCAATTGCAAAACATTTTTCATATTACTTGACTTGATTACTCACATTACAAACAGGAAGAAAATTATTTGCATAAAGCTTGATAAATCAAACAATAATTTTCAATAGAAATGTCCAAGCCAGACACACTGAAACTAGCAACCTTACCTTCAAATCTTTATTAATTATATAGTTACATCTGGCAATTAGATGCATACCTGTGCAAAATTGCACGTAAAAGATAAAACACCAATTGCCATTAACAACTAGAATACTCAAGTAATTGATGGATCATAAAGGTTTACTGATCTAGTTCGGCTTTGTATGTTCCAAGTGTCAACAGTTAAATTTAGCTTTTAATACCATTAAATTTTGTAGTATATTTGAAACTTACCATATTTTGAGTATGTCAATAGATAAATTATATTAAGCCAAAACATCGAAAAAGGAGTAAAGACTTCATAGGAATTTTACTGGTTATACTAAATTTGGATTATTTAATAAAACATATTCAACTGTTTAACAGACAGCTCCAAAGTCATCTTAACGAAAGGAAAACTAGTTTCCGTAAAGTTATTCAATAAAAGAACTGTGCTAGGTGGATAAACTTTCAGATGAATTAATAGAATTATGGCATGAGTTAAAAGCTTCCAAAAAAAAACAAAAAGATACTAAAATCAGACATGTGATTTAATTAGAATAACATTAAATACAAAAATAGCATGCTTTAGCAAATTCGTCAGCACATTATACGATGTTCATGTTCTCATCTGAATAATAGTTCAATAATAGTTTCTCATCTCTAAATAATAGTTTTTTGTTTCTTAATGAAAACTTGTCCTCTTTGAAAATTATTTAGTTTATTTAAAATACTGAAAAATACATAAGTAAAATGCAATATTTTTAAGACATCTTTATGAATAACAGTTAGTAGATCTAACTGGTACACATTTCAATTATAAATACAGTTTTGATTTAGTACATTTATAAAATAATATAGCACTTGCTCTGACTTCTTTCAAGCAAGAATAGTTTTCATAATACAAGTACGTTTTTAACACTTACACCAGTGATGAAGGAAAAAGAAACATAAACATTGACACCAGAGAGTTAATAAATAGATAGGGGATACAGATAGGAGGACTGGGAGATGTAATGATTTTGGTATTGTGATGCATTGTCACTCTAACATTGTGATATTTTGATACATCAGAATGTTTCACGTTTGATATTGTGTGATTTTGAATTCTTAAAGATTTTTTGGGTGATGATTGATTAAGGCAACTATATTCTCATAATGAACTCAGACCTCAGTTACCTAACAAATTATGTATAAAAAAATGCTATAAATTTGTCTAAGAATATATATAAATATTTTTTTTAAAAATCAATAAATTACATCAGTAACAAAATACATCAGTGACATAACACATTGAAAAAAAAAAGAAGCTGAACAACCTGCACAGTAGGACGATTTTGATAACTGAGAGATTCAAAAATGCTTCGATTCTTAATTATTCCAGTACTATCAGGATTCGTTGTGACAGTGTATATCTCTACTTGATGAGTCACAATGAAAGAAACACAGGGAAAAGAAACAACGATCGCCACGGTAATTACAATTCACTTATGCTCAGAAGAAAATGCTCTTTGTGCAAGCTTGCGGTCATAGACGCCCAACCGCGAGAATTACTCTTTAGGCGCTTGAAACCATTGAAACACTGTTTTAAAAACTGCTCTTTGTGCCACATGCAGATATCAATGTCTATAATGGATCGAGACACATATAACACATAACGGGTAAATCATAATTTCCAATGCTTCGTAAAAAAAGAATGCCAATTCTAACATCGTATCGATGATCATTGCATAAAATTGATATTTTTCGATGCATTGCCCAGTCCCAACACATAAGTAAGTTCCTAAAATAAATATTTGTTAAAACAGATTTGTTGTTAGCTTCTTAGTAATTAAGAAACTACTGATACTTAATGCAAACTTAAAGCATAAAAATAATTTAGTCATGAAACTAAAAATCAGAAAACCAAGCTTAAAAATTACTGAAGTGTACTGATAATTTAGTAAGCAGACTAAGGATAAGTCAGGAAGCATAGTTACGAATAAGTCAACCTAAAACAAACCTTTTGTTCCACAATCTCGACATACTAACAAATCTTCAGGCTCCCCTTTCTTATTTGGATAAGCTGTCATTGAGCAAAATTCACACCGACTAGGTTGAGATTCTTCACTAGAATTACTTGAGTTCTCATGACAGCCAGCGTCAGAATCAGATTTTAAACGCTGAAATCAATAAATAAATGCATTACATTATAATTAAAAAATATCATTGGTTTAAAATTTATAAGAATTAATCAAATATAATTTCAAATGTTGCATGAAGATTTTATTTTAAGAAAACAAAATATAAAAAGCTAAAAACATGCTTAAAAATTACAGATGTAACAACAAATAGTGATTTTGTCTGAATATTCGGCTGACAAATAGCAACATTTATTATTTTTTTGTAAAATTTTTTTTTAAGTATTTTTAATACATAAATAAGTTTAGTATTTTAGTCATGGGAAAAAAGGAATAGGATAAAAGTAAAAAACTATAATAGTTATCCTTCAGAAATATTTAAGATAAATAAAAAACTAACAGCTATAAAAAATGAAATTGTCAAGTTGAAAAAATGAAAGAGATAAAAAAAATCCCCTTAATTCATAAAACTTTACTGCTAAAAATAATATTTTACCCCTCAAAAAAAGTATCCATAAATTGCTACAAGAAACATAGTCAATCAGAAACACTTTTAAAAATTCTGTGCTATCAGAAAAACGTTCATAAATACAAAAAATTATATATAAGAGCAAAACAAAAAATTAAAATCGATCTTAATTTTTGAAAGAAAATTTTTTAAGCCGAACATCTCAGTTTTCCACTATCTGTATTTTTAAGAGTAAGTGAAGAAAAAAAAAATTAAGTATACTAGAAACCCTCTTAATTTCTGCGTCATTATAACATAAGTTTTCTTTGAAAAATAAAAAGTTAGAAGTCGAAACAAAAAATGCTCTTAATTTTTAAATTCAAAATTTAACATTAAATATCTTAAGTTAACTTTAAAGTGAGAATAAAAGAATAGCGTTCAATAGAAACATTCTTCAAAAAATGCTTTATCGTAATAAAAGCGCAAATAAAAAGAAAAGTAAAAATAGCAAAAGAGAAACAGAAAAAAAATTTTTTTTAGCTCCTAAACATAGAAAATCACAGTTTTCTATATTATCGGTTCTTACCGTACAGGAAAAAAAAAAGTGACAATAAAGGAAAAAAATCTATAAGAAACACCGATAAAATCCCAAGCTATAATTAAAACAGCAAAACAAAATAAAATAATATTTTCAGTCTTTATAACAAAAAATTTTGAAATTGTTGACTGAATTGATTTTAATAATTCCATATTAAACTATTCAAATTCCAAAATAAGAAAGAAAAAACTTGGTTGGAAAATACTTTGCTTGCTAATATACAGTAGTTTTACTGTGATGTACACTACATCACAAGATCTGCTTTCTATAAAAATAGTATCTCAAAATAAAATAATTAAAATTATTATCAGAGCTCATTCTAGGCAGAAAAAAGGGCAGGGTGCAAAAGCTTAAAAAAAGGGGCATTATTATTCAAAAAAGGCAATAATTTCTTTCTATGGGCTTTACACATTCTATTAAAAAACATTGTAAATTTTTTTTTCTACTTTACTAAAAGTACCAAAGCAATCATATTAATTACTAATTTTTATTAATAAATTAACATATATATATTGAGTTAATGAGCTAATTAGCTTAGTAATTTGTTTAAAATGCATGCATATATTAATAAAATAATAAATGTATGTTTTTAAGTGTCTGTAGTTATGATTTAAAAATTAAAATGATTAATTATAATTATGATTTAATGATAGTGAAGTAACTGCAAACTTTCAAAGACAAGTACAACAAGGGGATGTGATGGCTATTTTTCCTTTCCCATATAAATCTATGTATTGACAGCAATGACAAACTAAATAAAAAGAGTTGAAAATAAAGAAGGGCAAATACTTAGAGTTGAGGAAAGAAAGGGCAAAAAGGGTATGGAATCTATTACATCAGGGCACTAATTTACTTTACGGGCAACAGGTTGGATTCTTTTGACTAAAAGGGCAGCAGGGTGCTGCGCCCTGTTTACCCTGTCTAGAATGAGCTCTGTTATTATTATTATGACTACATAAAAATTTCGAACCATATTAAAACCAATTACATTAGTTTTAACAAGTTATCAAATTTATTTAACCTGTGGTGTAACTACCACTATAAATATTAAATACCAATTCACTAGAATATAAGACATGTTAACTTGATTCTATCCTGCGGTACCTTTTGATATATGAAAGTTGATATAGTCAATGATTAAGTTCTCAAATAAATAGTCAGTGCTCAAATAAATTAATAAATAATAACAATAATAAAAATGAAGCAAACAAAAAATAATGAGCAAAATGATATAAATAAACAAAAATGATATAAATATAAAAACAGCATAAATCAACTAGTGGTGTTCCTGGGGTCCGTCTAGGTTTTTCTGAGAGGTACCTATTTTGTGAAAATTTAGACATAATTTGCGAAAATTAAAAATTATATTAAAAAATCAACACAAAAATGTTAAAAATATGGATTTATCGTTTCTTACGGGATACAAAAATAAAATTTTAAGAGAAAGTATTTTGTGAAACTGCCGTTTCTCCTTAAGTTGAATTTGTGAAGGTACCGCAAAACGGTAGTAAATTTGACCTGGACCCTGTATTCGTTCATCGAATTCTATCACAGATAAAATTCTGGAAGGGAAGTTATGTGGCATAACTACCACCACAAAATATTAAATATCATTTCACTAGTATATAAGATATGTTAACTCGATTCTATTAATCTTGAGGTACCTTTTGATAGATGAAAGTTGAAATGGTTGAGTAAAACATGACCCTCAAATCATTGTATTTTAGCAATTGACATATTTATTTATCTCTATGACAAACATTTTAAAATAAAAGTATTTTAGTTAGAATGACATTAAATTTAATAGTTTATAAAATGATATGAACCTTATTAGGTGATCCATCATATTTTTTAAACTCTGAAGAATTTCGGCCCATGCTTGTAAAATCTGGGAGAACTTTTACTGGTACATATTCTCCACTCGGTAACTGATGAAGATTTCGTTTCTCAACTTCTTTTTCCAAAATAGCTCGCAAGGTAGCGAGATTCAAATTCGATTGCGAGTCTCTTTTCAACAGATATTGCTCGATGTCTTGAATGGATGCTTTCTTTGGTGGCTGATCTTTAGATTGCAAGGTTAACGCCCGAACAGCTTCTAACACAACAGATGAAATATCAGAAGAATTATAGAAACTTCCATAAAACTGCGTTTTAGTTTTGGCCCATTTAGCAGCGTTACGATAGCTAGTATTTCCCTTGTAGTCGACTTTCACAACAGTGCCTTCATTCACTAATCTTGTCAATTCTTCGTTAACAGCTGGACTTTTTAATCCATGTTTTCGCTCCAGCATATGACAAATTCTATCTAAATCTGGTCTAGCTTTTCGTTTTCTAAGTTGATCTATAGTATCTAATATTAAACCTCCACACTTAGTATCGCTCATTCCGGTTCGGAGTGAGATTCAGTAGGACGATTTTGCAATCATAAAAGATGCAAAATGAGCAAATTTTTCAAAGGAGAAAATAATACTTCATTATTAGAAGTTTTCTTACTCCACTAACTCACAAAAAGAGACATAAATATTGCAGGAATAATATTTGACAGTAAATTGTTTACCACATGACACCGCCAATCTGATTACTTTTACTCTTTGTTCCTTCTATTTATCAGTTGAACGTTGTCATATACTTGTTTCTGTCCAGTGAAGCATTGCTTAATATTGTAATAGGTTGTTTCCTGACGTAATCAGGCGGTCGTAAACGGGGTAATTGAATCACGCTGATTCCAGTCACTGCCTGTGACTAACCGAGTGATTCTGAGGTGAAAGGCCTTTATAACGCCATAACTATTAATCCTAACAACTAAAATTTCATCAGATTCAATTCAGTATAAAAAAGTTCAGCAGTAAATGTATCTTATATCATATGTTAAGACAGCCCATAGATAATAACAAGTTTAAATAACTCCTGTCAAAAGTAATACTTTTTATTCATTAAAACACCATTTATCATTCTTTCTATTGACTAGTGAATAGTTTCATTTGATTCAACGTAAAGAATGAATGAATAATAATCGGAAAAATATTTGTCCAATCATAAAATTAGATGTATGTAAACAAAAGAAAAAATAACAAATGTTTGACTCCACTTATTAACCCCTTTTCAGCCAATGGTGCGTAATTACGCACCTTTGAATTACGTACATATTTAATGAACGCTGGATAACGCTTGTTGAATTACGTGCGCTAAAAAGGTGCGCTTAAGCGCACCATTTCAATAAATATGTGCGTAATACTATTAAAAAGATAATTTTCGAAAATTGTTTGGTTTTTCCACTGACAACAGAAAGGCTCCTGTGTGTTGGTAAGCAATGTGTCCCCTGAAGAAGTGCTGTCTTGCCAACACACATATCCTTTATTTTATTGCTTTTTATTACTTTTTCCTGCTTTAGTTGTTTGTTTGAATATCTAAATTATAATGTTATCGAAATTAAAAATTAAGCAAATTTGGTTTTGTTTTTTTCTGTATTTGTAAATTAGATTCATTTTCTGATTAGACTGCATACACAATTCATTTTTAAACATGGCTTTTCGGATTTTCCGGAAGCTATTATCGTAACACTCTAACTAAAGTTAGGTTTATTCTAGGTTAGGTTAACTCTAGGTTTTGATATAGTTTTCTATTTTCGTTGTTGAAAAATATTAATTTAAGTAAAAACAGAATACACTTGTAAATTTTTAAATATGCACTGTTTTTTCTTTTGTTTTTGACAATATTAAAACAGGAATTAAGGATGGTTGTTAAAGTACACAGTTTATAAATATTGATTTAGATTTTCTTTCAAATAAAATTTTTTTTTAAAATTATGGTGTACAATAGCTTTATGCTGAAGTGTTTTGGTATGCGGCATCTTATAAACAATAATAATAAATAAATGCAACATGTAAATTACTACATAAATATATTCAGATTATTGGTACATGCTTAAAAACATAGTTGATCGTACATGTGTTTTTTTTGTATTCCCTGATCACAGAGAGAGTAGAAGTGGAAGTGAAAGTTTATATCTCATACGAAGATTGCAGTTAAAGTTTTTGTTGCAGGCCTTGATCTAGATGGCGCTGCAGTACCCCCTTCCAAGCAGCAGCGTTAGGCAAATCTCACTGGAAGTTTGATTCGTCAGCCAGATCTGGATGACCTGCTGGCCACGATTGGTTGTTCTACTGGTGGAGACCTGCTGTTCGGGACTAGCTGGTTTGCTGGTGGAGGTGTGTTGCTGATTGCTGGTGGCAACGGCTCTGGTTCCGTTGATCTCTGAGGTCCTGTCACGTCCTCTGCAGATAAGATAAATGCTGGTTTTAGTCTATCCACTGTTACTACCAGTTCCTTGCCATTTTTCAAGATTTTGAAAAATTTCTCAGTTCTGGATAAGACTGGATAAGGTCCATCATAAGGTGGTCTTAACGGAGCTCTAACAGCATCATATCTCAAGAAAACTTGCGAACAGGTATTCAGCTTCTGTGGAATGAATAATTGTCTCCTACCATGATTCGATGTTGGAGATGGATTTATACTAGCAAAGTACTCTTTGAGCGCTTTGATAAATTCTGGTGTGTTGACATCATTTGGTGATTTAGTAAAAATTTCACCAGGTAGCCTAAGACATTGGCCATACACCAGTTCACTAGAGGTAGCATGTAACTCTGGTTTATATGTTGCTCTTAAGCCAAGGAGTATAGTAGGCAATCTATCCGTCCAACGATCTGTCAAATGGGCTTTTATGGCTGATTTTAATGTGCGATGAAAATTTTCAATTAACCCATTAGATTGGGGGTGAAAGGCACATGTATGTATATGTTTACATCCCAAAAAAATTGCAAGTGCTCGAAAAAGCCTAGACTCAAATTGTCGGCCCTGATCAGTAGTAATGATTCCTGGAACTCCGAAACGGGAAATCCATACCTTATAAATAGCTGATGCGACCGTTTCAGCTTCGATGTTTTTTAATGGCTCAAGTTCTACCCACCGAGTGAACCTATCTATTATTGTTAGGCAATATGTATAACTTTCTGATGGGGGTAGCGGTCCGATTAAATCTAAATGTATGTGGTAAAAACGCTTATTTTCTACAGGGATCCGTTTAACCTCACTTTTTGTATGTTTGGAAATCTTAGACCTCTGGCACGGTATACACGCTTGTGACCATTTAGAACAGTCAGAATTTATATTAGACCAAACAAAACGATCGGTAACTAATTTTACTGTACTTTTAGTTCCCGGGTGGGCTAAATTATGTAATGCATTAAAAACTATTTGACGTTGAGATTTAGGAATATATGGGCGGATTTTTCCTGTAGCGATATCGCAATATAATTCCACCTCACTATCTGGCAACACTAATTTGTTAAGTTTTAATGAAGAATTCTGGTCTGTTAATATTGTTTGAAGTTCGGGATCGGAATTCTGCTCTTGTGCTATTTTTTTAAAATCGATTGGCGATGGGCATGATATTGCTTCAATACGTGACAGCATATCGGCTGGAATATTTTCTATCCCTTTAATATGGCGTATATCTGTGGTAAATTGGCCAATGTAATCTAATTGGCGCAGCTGCCTCGGAGTGCATTTTTCGTTTTTCTGCATAAAAGCAAATTCGAGTGGCTTATGATCCGTGTATAACGTAAAGGTTCGAGCTTCGACCATATAACGAAAATGCTTTATTGCACTATATGCTGCCAAAAGTTCGCGATCATAGGCTGAATATTTCTTTTCGGTTTCCGTTAGTTTTCTAGAGAAAAAACTTAAAGGCTGTAAACCAGTTTTAGTGACTTGATGCAAGACTGCGCCTATCGCGAAGTCTGACGCATCAACATGTAATGCTAATTGTGCGTTAGGATCAGGGTGAAAGAGTAAAGTTGCGTTAGCGATCTGTTGCTTTGAATCCTCGAAAGCTTTTATGGAATCTTCTGTCCACTGAATAACTGATTTATCAGACTTTTTACTGCCTTTTAGATAATTGCATAATAAGGCCTGTGTGCTAGCTGCTTGAGGTATATTTCGACGATAGTAATTTAAAAGACCTAAATATCGTCTTAATTCTTTTACCGTGCTCGGTAGCTTAAAATTTAAAATAGGTTTGATTCTTTCGGGAAGCGGTTTAATACCCTCACTGTTAATCAAATATCCTAAGAATGATAGTTCTTTCGATCCAAGCACACACTTAGCAATATTTACTCGTATGCCATATTCCGAAAGCCTTTTACAGACCATTTCCAAATGCTCACAATGTTCTTTTTTTGAAGTACTAAAAATTAATATGTCGTCCAAATAAGCAAAAGCAAAATCAAAACCATATAAGACTTCGTTCATAAACCTTTGGAAAGTTTGTGCCGCGCAAGAAAGTCCAAAAGGCATATATAAAAATTCGAAGAGTCCAAAGGGTGTTGTAATTGCGGTTTTTGGGACGTCATCCGGGTGAACCGGAATTTGGTTATACGCACGAGTTAAGTCAATTTTAGAAAAAATTTGTTTACTATGTAAATTCTGAGAGAAGTCTTGTATATGCGGTAATGGATATCTGTCTTTTTGAGTTAGGCGATTTAATGCCCTATAGTCACCCGTTGGTCGAAAATCTCCATTTGGTTTTGGCACCATGTGCAAAGGATTCGACCAATTAGATTTACTGGGGCGACAAATACCCTGCTCCATCATTATTTGAAATTCCTTCTTTGCGATTACTAATTGTTTAGGATTAAGACGTCGTGGTCGTGCGAAAACAGGTTGGCCTCTCGTTATAATTTTATGAACAGTGTTATGTTTTGGTTTATTTGAACCTGGATGTGGTTGTAAAATTTCTTTGTACTTATTTAAAATTTCATGAAATGCCATGTCTTTAGAAATCAATGTCACGCTTTTTCCAGAATAACGAATAATAGATCCTTGATTTTTTAAGTTAGTTATAGAATCTCTTAAGCAAGAATTTTTTAAATCTATCAATAAACCAAAATGTTTTAGAAAATCTGCGCCGATTATAGGTTTGCTAACATTAGCTATTATAAACGTCCATTTGAAATCGCGGCGTAAATTTAAATCAAGAGAAATTACTTTGGTGCCATATGTTTTGATAGGCGAATTATTAGCTGAATATAAAACCATAGAGGGTGAGGAATTAAATGTTAGGTTTGACGAATACGGCAGTACGCAAACATCGCTTCCGCTGTCTATTAAATAATGACGTCGAGTTTTCGGATCATGTATAAAAAGACGACTAGATCCCTGATTCCGGAAATCACATTGCGCCACATGTGATTTCTTCATTAGTTTTCCGAAAATTTACATGGTTGATTACATTTCTTTGCTTTATTTCCAAATTTTTGATGATACCAACATAGCTCAGTTTGCTCACGGCGCGGAGTTTGCGAACGATACCTACCTTGCGAAAAATGGCGCGAGCGATAGCGCGGTTGACGTTCGTTAGCTGCCGTAAGTCGGCTAACTTGTTCAGTAAGTGCGGCTATTTGTCCTTTCAATTCTGCAATTTCGGATACGTCATTTTTGACTGCGTGTACCTCTTTAGATGTATTGGGGGAAATATCTAAAATCTTGTCAGCCATTAAACTCAGCTTATCTAGGTTACCCTCAGAAATGCTAATGATTGCTTGAGCTGATTCAGGGAGACGCTGAATCCATAGTGTTTTTAAAAATTCGTCCGATAATTTTTTGTCTGCGAGATTGCGCATTTTACGCAGTAAGTGTGATGGTTTGTCATCTCCCAATACGAGCTCTGAAAGTAAAGCTTTGATCCTTTTCTGCTCCGAATCAGAAAATTCCGAAATTAGGCGAGTTTTGAGGGCGCTATACTTATCCTCTGCTGGTGGATTTAATACAATATCACTAACATATGATAGTGTTTCCGAATTTAAGGTTGAAATGATGTGAAAATATTTTGTGCGGTCACAAACTATTCGTGAAACGGAAAATTGTGCTTCAACGTTTACGAACCATAATTCTGGAGCTTTTTCCCAAAAGGCGGGTAACTTAATTCCTACCGCATGCACTTCCGGTATTTCTACCGGCAAAGGACTATTTTCCGTAGACATTACGTTAAATAAAAACGAATGGAATATTAAAACTATCTAATTAAATAATGATATTGAAAAATTTCAAGCCCGTATGACAGAAAATCAGACAGAAAGATTAACTCCACTTACTTGCGTTTGGAAGATATGTTGAGTATCCAAATATCCATGGGTCACCACTGAAGTGTTTTGGTATGCGGCATCTTATAAACAATAATAATAAGTAAATGCAACATGTAAATTACTACATAAATATATTCAGATTATTGGTACATGCTTAAAAACATAGTTGATCGTACATGTGTTTTTTTTTTGTATTCCCTGATCACAGAGAGAGTAGAAGTGGAAGTGAAAGTTTATATCTCCTACGAAGATTGCAGTTAAAGTTTTTGTTGCAGGCCTTGATCTAGATGGCGCTGCAATGCTAACAAGTTCATGCGATGATACTTTAGTCCAGCAACAGTTCTGACAAAAAGAAGAAGAAAAAAAGAAAAGTTTTTACATTTAAAGCTGTATTGACCACGCCAAGAATTTTGTTTGGTCACGTAGTTTTCTGGTACAAATTTGTTTACCTGTATTTGTAAATTAAAATTCCTTGAGACTCTGTCTCCTTCTCGTTTAGCAGTCTAACCCCATCATTGTCTTGTAGTCATCATACATTGTATCTTGATATGAGACAAATATTTTTACGAAAAACAAAATTTATTCCTTTTTATGCATTTTATTCAATTTTTACCCGTAACGCATTAGCATTCGTATCCTTGTTTTATGTAATTTTGAATTTAATTTTATATCAAACTCGCTTACCAAAAAATATCTCTTCAGACCTGTAGCTGCATTTTTCTGGGCTATGAAGCACCCAACATAAAATATTTTACTACATGTTCAACGATTATAAATTTTTAATCTAATTAACGGATATTATTTTTTTATTTTATCGTAATCCCTGTATATTTTTCTTTACCAGCGGTTACCATTTTTTTTTTTTTGGCAATGGAACCCTAAGTGATTTATCTTCTATCGGCAGATTCTAACTTCATAGATAAAGTAAGTAAAAAGAGTCGCCAGCGTTTTTACCAATCAAAACCTTTATATTAAGAACGTAACCCTTTGGCACAGACACCGGTGACTCTTTAGTATATTTTTTTCTGGCGCACCTATTGCAAGCAAATATACATTTTCCTATTTTCTAATTATAAAAAATAGTTTTATAGTTACAGAAAAAATCTGTCAGATTGTCGGAATTATATCTGTAAAAAAATTAAAGAAAAAAGTTTGAAAATAACTTTTCTTTTTATTCATATTCAAACATTTATCAATAATTGATCTTATAAGAAATTTCAATTATGAGCAAGTGTTCCTCTGAGATCTAAAAAACTGCAAAAAAGTGCAAATTTGATAAATTATTGTTTAGAAGTGAGCCGTGTTCAGAAGATTTTACCTTTAACGCAGAAAAAACATCGGTGTTTCATGCTGTATTTCATAACAATAAATTATATTATTAAAAAACTAAATATAATATTTTTCACTTAATTTGAACTAAATTAATACAAAAAAATGAGAAAAAAAGCATGAAAAATGTGTTTAATAAAAATTCTGTATCAAAGAGAGGACGGGATTTTTTCATCGTTTTATCATAAATAATCTTAAGTCAGTTTTTATGCCCTACAGTTAGATTTGAAGTCTAGGAGCTGCATCTAGTCTAGTTATAAATTTGTTTTTGGTGCAATGTAAGCTTGTAGCTGAAAAAAAAATTAATAAAACAAGCAGAAATATGTTTTTCTTTGAAATAGAAACTAAAAAGAGCTGCTGCAAACGTTGAAAATGGCTATTACTGAAGGATATTTGTTTATTAACAAATTTGGCAATTTTCTTTTCTTTTGAAAAGCGCGATGGGAAATAACGATTAAAATTTTATAAATACGTGATATTTTCATAACTTATTTAGTATATTGTTATTAAAAAAATTGTCTTTGTTAAAAAAATTTATCCATTTCTTATTCGATGGCCTTTTACTTTTTATAATTTCATAAAGGCAACCTAAATATGAAATAAATAATGAAATATTGAATGGATCTATTAATAATTAAAAGTTACGGGTTAAAACAAATGTCCAAACACTCGAAACCCATTCAACTCTTTCACAGAACCCTAGGTTTCCGCGGAACACCATTTGGCTACCGTTGTTCTGTACACTTTCATAATTTTATGCTTCCGAGTGTTTGAATTCCCACAGTGAGCACCCAAAACAATGGCAGCGCTTGCGAGTTATTAATATAGATTGACAATTTCAAAAACATTGTTAAATGGTTGTTGAAATATATTTGGATATAATTTAACAATGTCCCACTGTAGCCTAGGTTTCCGCGGAACACCCTTAAGCTACTGATGTTCTATACACTTTCATAATGTTCTGTTTCTGAGAGTTAGAATTCCCGCATTGAACACCCAGAGCAATGACGGCACTTGCGAGTTATTAAAATAGATTGACAATTTCAAAAACATTGCTAAATAGTTGATGACAAATAATTAAGCATAATTTAGCAATGTTCCACGGAATCCAAGGTTTTCGCGGAACACCCTTTGGCTATCGCTGTTCTATACACTTTCATAATTTTATGTTTATGAGAGTTAGAATTCACGCATTGAACACTCAAAAGAATCGCAGCGCTAGCGAGTTATTAATATAGATTGACAATTTCAAAAAGATTGTTAAATGGTTAATGAAAAATATTTAAGCATGATTTAGTACGGAACCCTAGGTTTCGGTGGAAAACCCTTTGGTTACAGTGGTTCTATACACTTTCATAATTTTATTTTTCTGAAAGTTAGAATTCCTGCAGTGAACACTTAAAAGAATGTAGCGCTTGCGAGTTATTAACATAAATTGTCAATTTCAGAAAAATTGTTAAATGGTTGATAAAAAATATTTAAACATTATTTAGCAGTGCGTATAAAACAAAAATCAATGAATCGGATTTATGCGAAAGTACCTACAATATGTATATTTTGTTATAAAAAAATAATTGCTTACGTGATATGATACCATTAAAGGATTGTATTTATTCTACTAAAAACTCTCTTCTAAAAACAAACATACTAATCAACTTTCTAGTTATTAATTTATTCATTTTGCAGAGCAAGTAATAATAACTAGATGGGAACAAAACAGATGTTGTATGTCATTCATAATTTTGACGGGTTTATCAATTGGCTGGAAATAATGAATCGGTTATATTACAAAATATCCATTTTTGGAATATACAAATATACTTAAATGACAATGTCATGTAATTCATCACCTGCTGACTTAGAAATTTATTTGTTACCTCTAGTGTCAACGAATTCATTATTGATCGATAGCGTTTTATGACATAGTAAACTCCAATTTTTGACTTGTTCGTCTTTTTTCAATCATTCTACCTCACAATTATTGATAAAGAGAAGACGTGTTTCTGTAAGAAGTATTAAAAGAAGTAGTATTTAAAATTCTTACTAGTTTCTCATTGGTTGGCAAGTTGGTCACGGAATTCAAACGATCGATGTTTGTTATTAAATTGGATGCAACTCGAATTGATAGTTTTGCAAAGTCTTGCATACATCATGAAAGCCGCAATGTCTTTTGTATAGTAAATGAGTCATGTTGAAAAATTTTAGTTCATGATATGAGAATACGCATTGAAAATTGAAGGAAACTTTGCGATCAAATTTTACGGAGCAAGTATTTTTATTTGATCTACAATAGTAAGTAATGTTCAAGAATTTATTAATATTCAAAATTGAAGAGATCAGTTAACACATAAGTTAAGAGTTTGCTTGTTAAAGTGAAAGAAATGAGATCTAAAACGGATGTTGTATAGCCCACAAAAAGTTCCTATTTCTCGATAAATTAATTAGTAATTTGAGTTTACGACTATCAATGCTTGACTTCTTAGCCCTGTAATTTAATCTTCATCTTAGAAGACAAGGGAACTGTTGATCGTGGAGGGCATTTTGATGGAAATAACCAGCATTTGAATGACATGGAGAGGAAAACCTCCCATGATTTGTCCAACGCCAAGGAGATTCTAGCCCATGATATATCTACCATTGGGGATTTTTTATGTCAGTGCTGTTTCTGGTGCAATACGGGAGCAAGAATTCATACTCTCTCAAAAATAAAACTATCACTTTTGATGATTCAACAATCCTTCATCTGTATTTCGTTAATTTTGAGAATCATTTCGTCACGAAATCACGTGATTTATAATGAAATGCGAACTCTCAAATATATGACAAGAATCAACTCGGAACCTCATCGAAATGCATTGTGGGACATTGTTAACTATAATGACGAAACAAGAATAAAGGTTAGACGATCGAAACAATAATGGCGAAATATTTCTTCAGTTCTGACGAAATACTTTTACTCGAAGAAGTGACTATAGTTATTTCGCCACTTTGACGAAATGTTTGTTCGGAGCGTATACCAGGAAACGGTTTCGTGAAAAACGAAGAAAGTTACGTGAAATTTGAGTATCCATTCTTCACATTCGAGTATCCATTATACACCAACCATCGCTATGATTTGAACCCGAGTCACCCCATTGGGAAGCGTGGTTCTATTACCTAAGCCGCAGCAGCTCGATAACCGTGGTTTGAAAAATTTCCTTAAACTCGCATTTCGAGCTACGTTATTTTCGTAGTTACGAAGTTAAAATTATTTATTTTCCTAAACACATGTTTCAAGTTGAGCTCGTTTCCTTGAGCTGTATCTAAAATTAAAAGCTCATCAACGATAGGTTGGATTTAAGTGTGTTACGATCTTTATTTTATTCAAAACAATATTTTAATATTATTATTGTTCCATAACTATTTTATAGACTTGAAACTTCCATTAGACTGTGTTAAATTGGATAAACCATGAGTTTTTGATTAAAAAAAAGGAAAACAATTTGAATGCTGATTTTACTCTTACACTTTTATTTTCCAAATTATTAAAAAAATATCTAAACTGAGCGAATTTTTTTGAAGTATTAAGTAATGTTTATTTTATACTTTTAAAATATTTTTTTAATGCTCCATATTATTTTTTAATTCTTTAAAAATTTCTTAATTTGGGACTTAGATTACATTATTAAATTTTAATTAAAGTTAAACATTCAATGCTTTGTTTTATAACTTGTTGAAAATAATTATGAATTAATAAAGAAATATGAAAGACTTACTTGCGAAATTGATTGAGATAGAAAGCTGAGAATCGCAGAATGAGATTGAGGAATAAGAAAATGTTGTCCTCTACGATATATTAACAACTAAATAATTCAATAGGTGGTGCTCAACTTCAAATAATAGTGTGTTGTCAACTAGTAATGATAAATGGAAAGTCAATTACAAGGCAGACACTTTCTGATAAGATATTCTGTTCCATTTCAACGCTATCTGGAATTAATATTAGACTTAAAACTCCCGTCTGTACACAAAGGTTAACTACTGCTGTTTTTGTAACAAAAGGAAAAAAAAATGGAAAAGTTATACGTTTTATAAAAGGCATGATCGTGTAAAATAGTAAAGTAGATGGGTATGAAATGTATAAAATAGGTGGGCATGAAATTGTGTAAAATAGTTGAGCAGTCTCCTTGATTTCCCTTCATTGGAATAATTAAGGATAGGTTGAAAAAAATTAAAAATTAAGGCTGAAAAAAATTTGTCAAATGCAAGTAAAATTTTTGTAGCAAATTTTAATCCAATCAAGTTAAACTTGGAATTTTTTTAAAAAATAATTTTATATTTAAGAGATGAGTGGAAAATCACCTTAAATGATATACTGAAAATTTAGGTTTGTAATTAAAAATATGCTATTGTCACTTTTAAGCATAGAAGAAGTAATAATCTTATAGCCCCTTTTTTAAATAGGTTTTTTTTTTATAGGGGATGATTTGTCGACAAAAACTGGTTATTTCCATACAGTAAAAACTGTAGTGAACTATCTCTTTAATTTGATGTTGAACAATCCAAAAAATTGTTTCAAAAAAAAGTGAAGGATCACTTTTTTTTCAAGTTAATCCTAAATCGAGATTTCATACACAATTTAAAAGGTGCAAATAAACCTAAACCTCGTATAATATGAAAATTTTACTACAAACTCACGTGCTTTCACACGATGCATTAAATAATTACGATTTCAAAAGCACCGCTGTTGAGGTACTTTAGATCTAATATGCAATAGATTATTTATATTTGAATACAATTTGACGAGAGCTTTGTTGTTTTTAATGCTGCTGTGCATTTTCTGAAGTGAAAGTTCTCTGTTAAAATATATATTTATGTTTTTAATTGAACACTAAAGATATTTATATTTTAGTTTTTAAGTCTGTAAACTGTATTGAATAGTTTTATAATGAATAATTTCTATCTGCTTTGGTTCTGTTAAGCTTAGTTCGAAATCCTCTTAATTTTCTCTATATATTTCGCGTATGTTTGATTCACAAACTTATTTTATTTCAAGAATTAGAGTTCTAAATTATATGATTCTTACTTTATATTGTATCACATAAATAACTTAATTGACTCTTATATGTATCGCTGCATTTATAAATATTTGTGCTACTAGACGCTAAAAATGGAGGCAGCTACTTTACACCCAGTATTGTAGAGAACATTTTTGGTGTTTCATCACGACAGGAACTGTATTTGGTTTTACACCATTTTGGTGTAACGTAGTTATCATCATTTTTTGGTGTTAAGATACTCTAAATTTTTTTATAGTGGATTTTTCTAAAGCTGATGCATCTAAGTTTAATTAAACATCTCATTTCACACGAAGATCTTCAAATGTTTGTTTTTAACCCTCAATACGAAAATGATAGTGAATTCTTTTAAAAAAATATTACATAGATAATTGAGTTCTTGTAACTCGAGAGGAAGTGAAGTGATTATGCCTAACCATGTAATTTAAATCAGATTTCATTGGATACCTGTGAGCGACGTCACGTGTGAGTAACCTGATTGGCTTCTGAATCGACAAATGACGCAATTTATCTACGATGACGTCACTTGCAGGCATCCAATTTCTATATTTTAAATTAAATAAAACTAATAAGTTATATTATTTATGCACTTAGGTATGTTGCGGGATGATAAGTGCAACTCATGAATTCCGGAATATGGGCAATTATGGCGATTTTCTTACAAATAACAGGAGCTCACTCAAGAAAGATTATATTCAGTAAGCATATCAATTTTATTATATTTCCCTACTCTGTAAAAAGTGTTGGCGCATAGTTACTACCATTTTTGGCGTTGAGATAAACTAAATACATTTTTGAGTACAGAACTGTAGTTATAGTTCAAAAGATTATGAATAATTGACAAAATAACAATATTTGAAAAAATATGTGTAAATATATTAATAAGAATTTGTTTCTTTTTAAATGAAATGCTTTTGTTAAAATGATTCTAATGCGCATGAAAATATGTATTGCCAGCAAACGAACTAAAAATGAATAAATAAATAAATAAAACTATAACGGTGAAAAATAAAGTAAAAAGTACAACTACATGATCAGTAAAAATTTTTAGTTTACCTCGACACCAAAAATGGTGGAAAGTGTATACCAAAATTTCTTACAGCGTAGAGGGCAAAGCACTCTGCTACGCTATAAGACCTCTGCTTACAGTCATTCACCAACCCCTGTGATTGCTTCGCAATAATAATTCTCTTTCCTGCCATAAAACATGTTTTTTTTTTTTTTTTTTTTTTTTTTTTTTTTTTTTTTTGCTGGGATAGCCTGGTCGGTAGGGCACTGGGTCCATGTCCGGGAGTTCGTGGATTCGAACCCCACCGGCCGAAGACTCCCCCTGTAGTAAATGGCGACTGATGCGCGTTAAATCTGTCGAGTTGCAAAGTCCTCCATGTTCCCATAACAAATCAATACCTTTGGGCTACTGGATTGGAGATCGATCGTTCTCTGATTCAGGTCAAAATTACGATCTGTAAATGAATGGATGTATGAATGGGTCCGCTGTATAAAACGGGCTGTGATGTGTGTAGCCGAAGACAAATTCTTGACCATAGATGGCGCCACTGAAAAACGAAAAACGCATCCTCTGCCTTAAATTTGCTCGGTTTCACCAAGCAGGCCTGCTAGTGTGGCAAGTGGCATTAGAAATAACACAGCAACATGTTTTTTTTTTCCATCAAAAGATGAAATTACTTACTTGTTATGCACTATTAAGAAACTAGTGCTTCTTACTTGTTTTATACGAGTCGTAAAAGATCTATTTGTGAGTATAAACTTATTTAACTTGATTAAAAAATATTTTAGTAATTAAAATATATTTTTATTAAGAAATATCTTTATTGAAATATATCTTTATTAAAACAACACATAAAAATAAATGTTTATTGTCATAACAAATTTGGTGAGTTCACAACAGTAATTTAATAATTTCGCTTACCTAACATGTTTATATATTAAGTATAACTTAAAGTGAATGAAGTTGATCTTTAAGTATTAAATTATTTAATGATAACCTCCCCTTAATTTATAACTAGTATATGATTTACTTTAAAACAACAAAACATTTGTTTAACCATTAATAAGTTTTGATATTTATTTAAATATGTTTATCGTGAAATATTGTGTATAAGTTTACGTTATTGAAAAGAATTACGTTATTGAAAAGAAGAATACGTTAGAAACACCATTGAAAAACAAAGAAAAGAACACTGAAGGAACACCACTTGTAGTTTTAAGCCTTTAAGTGGACACTGGACGTTCAGAATAAGAAATATCTTTAAACAATCCATTACTTGGTTTTTAAGATGTTAAAAATTTCACCGTTTAATAAGTAATGTGCAACAAACTTGTTAAAATTGCAATTTTCCTTAAGGAGTTATAAGATTATGAATTTATTAAAGGTCCATATGTAATTCTCGTTGACTAAGTTTTTTTTTCTCGTAATGGAATTTTTCAATGTTTTCATAACTTCAAAAAAGCACACCAATTTTTGTTTTATTGTTATAAAATATTTTTTAGGTACTCTTCGATGTGTTTTGTAATTTAAATTCATTTGATTAATTTATTACCTTGTTGTTGTTGTTTTTGTTGTCGTGTCTGTGCATGCAGTGCTAGTGCAAAGATTAAAGTCCTCCAAAAGTCTTGATAACAAGATTTGCAATTTCTGGAGCCCGATGGTCGTGGAGAATTTCGATGGGGTGTGCGCCAAGTTGAAAGAGGGAGCCGATAATGGCCTGGCAGTCAAAAACATGGTCTAAAGTTAGTTGCAAATGAGGACAGTACTTGCAGATGGGATGGGATTTTATATTGGTGCTTGAGATCTTCATGCCCTTGAAATGTCTAGTGCGTAGCCTAGTTATTGTAGAGGAGAGGTTTCTTGGGCAGTTTAGATTTATTACATTAATTTATATTTTAATAATTGAACAAACATAAGTAAAGCGTTTTTATCGAAGAAATTCTTAGTGACAAAATAAAAATTGCATTTTTATACGATTACTATAACCACTTAAATTTACTTAAATTCCTATAAATAATATTTTTTGGTAAAAAATTTAAATGAAAAAAAATCAAAATTCGTTCGCAAGGAACTTTTTAATTATTGACAATTGAAAACCACACTGTTAGCTATAACTTAAAAACCAATTATTATTTTTTTCTAAAACATTGTACACAGACTTCTATTAATGCTATTAATATTCTGTTATAATTTGAAAATGATCGAATAAATATTGCACTTTTTTGTTTTTAACGTCCTGTCTCCCCCTTAATTTAAAAAAAAATAATCAAAATCAAAAACATAATAACATTAGAAATAAAATTTTGTCTATAAATACAGTTAGAGATAAAAAATAGGGTAGATCCTAGAATAGCCCACCCCGTGGCGTTTTTTTGAAATCTCGCCAAGCGACTTTTGAGAGAAAAGAAAATTATGACCAAACTAGTGGAGTTAATTATTTTTATTTTATTAAAAATATTTCAATAAATTTGTAATAATTTGAAAGTTTTTTTAATAATAAAAAAACAATGTGGATCCAAGTAATAATTGCCGACTTGGCGAGATTTTAAAAAAGTCTCCAAGCGGTGGGCTATTCTAGGATTTTACCTAAAAAAATTTTATACGTAAAAAATATGTTCATAACTTTTATTTGAATTTATGCTGATGACATCAAAAGATATCTTAAAATTCATGTGGAAAAACTTGATCTTATCATGTACTTTTCTGGTCAATAAGAATGCTCCAACAATATAGAAATCTGTTTTATTTCATTACGTACTTTTATATTATCTGATAGGGCAATACTACTCAATTCTGTCCTACTATGAAAAAGTCAGAGGCATAAGAAATTTAAAAATTATAATACTGACTATTTGAATAAGCAAGTCAACCAATATGCAATTAAAATAAGCAAATAATAATAATAACAACAATTTTCCTTTATTTAAATGTGAAACTTGAAAAATATTCTTATTACATATAAAATAAACGATAAATAAGTTCTGAATGGAAAAAAAATAGAACACCATCATTAATATAAGACTACACTTTCAAAACTTAATAAATATTTTTTAACAAGAACTTACCGCCATATGTTCTACTATCATTTTCATTCGTCTGCTAAAAACACAATCACTTTGAATAGTTATTGGACAAAAAAGGGTTTGCTTTTCCATGGTTTACTTGAGAATTAAGTTTTAAACTATGCATATAATTCTTTCTAAATCAACCGAAAATATTAAATATAAAATCCAACATCGAATTCACCGATTTAAAATCAATCAGAAGATTATTGATCGTTAGAATCATCGTAAAACTCATTTTATTTTTTCAAAACCCATTTAACTTAATGAGCTATGACGAATAAATTAATTTATCTAATGTTTGAGTAGTCTGGATTAAAAAAATCGGCTAACTGCTTTCTTTTGAAAGAAAAGAATATTATGAGTTGAATCATCAATATATCAAAGTTTCGTTAAATACGAGCATATTCTTTTTTTTCAGTTTCAGCTAAGCGAATTATTTAAATATTTTTTTAAAAGGAAAAGATTATTGAATACATTGTGTAATGTATTTACTGTCACATTTTCTTCATTTATCTTTTTTATTTTATTATTATGATTATTATTTTGAAGTAGTTACTGGAATTTACAGCTAGATATTTTATGGAAATTGCGGTTTTTTGTTTATGACTCCTATTTCTCTAGTACTATTACTTTGAATTCTTTGAAAATATAATTTTTGAACGATGCAAAGAAAATAATTTTTTCTTCATATATTCTTCGGCTTGCCACACATTGCCAAATAGGTTTTTTTTATTTTGATAAATTAATATATAAAAGAAAATTATATTCTATTAAACTGTTCGCGAGTTTGTGGCGTATTTACCACTATAAATATTAAATACCAATTCACTAGCATATAAGACATGTTAACTTAATTTTATCTAGAGGTACCTTTTGATAGAAGAAGGCTGACTTAGTCCAGTGTTTCCCAAAGTGTGGTACGCGTACCCCACTTAAGCGTTCTTATGCGGAATGTCTTGCAACAAACGAAAATTTCAAAAAATTTTATTTAAAAACAAAGCTAGCCATGAAAATTTACGATTACGTATTTTTCTATTGGCTATTTTTTTCCAGAGTTAACAGTTAATAATTAGTGGTGTCAACAGCCAGTTGTGACTTATAACTTTTGTGAAATTTTTTATAGTTAAAAATACATTCATTTTTTTAATAGTGGTACACAGCGTTACAAAAAATTTAGAAAGGGTACACAAAAGTCATGTTAACTTAACTTAACAAACACAAAAGTTTGGGAAACTCTGACTTAGTCAATAATTATAACCCCTCTGGTTTGATTCGTACGTACGTAATATGAACTTGCCAACGTCTGTGGATGGTCCACATTTAATGTGGACCATCCACAGTTGATTTGCTTAAAAATATAGAGCTAAAAAAAAAACCCGGTGATGTAAATTAAAGTTTCCCGGCCAATAAACAAAAACGAAGGAAAAAAAATAACGAAAATAAGATATAAATAAACAAAAAAGTAGAAAAAATATAATGAGCAAAAATGATATAAATAAATGAATAAAAAAGAAACCCAGCATAAATCAACTAGTGGTAATCGTTTATTTCTATCACGGATAAAATTCTGGAAAAGGAGTAATGTGGCGTAACTACCACTATAAATATAAAATACCAATTCACTAGTATATATGACACTTTAACTTGATTCTACCCAGAGGTATCTTTTGATGGATGAAGGTTGACACAATCAATAATTATAACCCCTGAAACTCACTTGATCTGCAGTGAAATTTAATCCCCCCAAAGAAATACATATTAAGGGTGATGATTACGGAATACCTTTTAAAATAATCGTCTTTGCTTCTTCTAAAATAATCTTATTTGTTTATTATAAAATAATTTTCTTTATTACTTCTTAAACAAATTACCTATAAAAAATCTAAAAATTTATCTATAATAGTTCATGTACGATACAAATTTTAATTTACCTTGTGAATATAGTACTAAGATTTATTTTTTTTCCTCATTATATAAATTAAATTTAAAATATAACTTGTTATATTTCATGAAAAAGTTCTTAATAATTATAATTTTCACAGATTTGGTTCACGATGCAAACGATTACGATGATGAGTTCATTGAAGTCATTGAGCTAGTAATGGAATCAATAACAGTACAGAAGCATCACATATCTTATGTTGTCAGACAAATAGATGCGTCGCTTCCACTTAGTAAACAAATTCCAGGTGAGTAAAAATAAATTTAAATCAATAATAAGCAATAGATTCTTTAAAAAATGATTCAAATAAATAGTATCTAGTACAGAAGTAAATATTTCTTAACTCTATAACTTTCTAACAACGATTGAAAGTGGCTTTTGGATTAAGGCTTTTTAAAACTTCTTTTTTGCATATTTGTATCTGTAAAGCATTTCCTTTAAATGAAAAAAGTATCGAAATCATCAATTCAAATTTCGTTATATTCGAATAATCAAAATTAGATAGAATCCTATATGTAGCTTGAAATTGCTTAGTGAATTCCAAAGTTAAGGAAATTTTTTTTTTTAAATTCTTTTTTATGAATTTAAACATGAAAATGCGACAATAATGGAGCAAAATATGACATATTGAAAATGATTACTGTTTGAAAAGATTTGATAAGATAATCGCTGTTTCAAATCGAAATATATGCTACTATAAATATAAGAACGTGGCTTTTCAAATAAGGAATTGTGACTTAAAAATAGAAAGAAATAATTCCTAAATTGTAATTTCAGAGCATCTCCGTTCAATTATAATTCGATTGTTATTCATAGCTTCTAATATAATGCTGTGGAAATGTGCAAAGGTTAAAAAAAGCATGAAATACTTCTTTCAATAAATTCAACAATGTGCGGTTATTGTATGTAAGATGAAACTAAGTGCGATTGCGTGGTATGAAAGATTGCTCTTAGTAAGGGTCTGGAAGGATGGGAGTACAGTTAGTACGCTCTCTGCAATTCCAGGCAGTCGAACAACAGCAGTTATGGAGTGCCTACTTGCTGCTAATTACAACTCTCACGTCTGAAACGTAGCTATTTTTTTGTTTTTCCAAAGCAACAACTTGAATATTCATAATTCTTTCGTTGAACTTCCATAGAATTGCACCAGCATGAAATATTTTAAAATGAAACGATTTCTCATAAGAAACTCCTTATTGCAATTAAAATTGGTCTTTCTTTTCCCAAAGAAACAACTTGAATATTCATAATTCTTTCTTTGGACTTCCATAGAATTGCACCAGCATGAAATATTTTAAAATGAAACGATTTCTCATAAGAAACTACTCCTTAAAATTAAAATTGGTCTTTCTTTTCCCAAAGCAACAACTTGAATATTCATAATTCTTTCTTTGGATTTGCACAGAATTGCACCAGCATGAAATATTTTAAAATGAAACGATTTCTCATAAGAAACTACTTGCAATTAAAATTGGTCTTTCAAGGTCACACTTTCTACCTTCGTCGCCTTGGTAATACTGCTCTTTTTATTCACACGGCTGATAAGGAGTATAGTATAACTCATTACTGTATATTGTTATAACAATAACAACGTACTGGCGTGGGGGGAAAAGTGAAATTTATGAATACCATGGCAATGAAAAGGGAAAAAGTGGCGAAATCGCGTAACCTTGAAATGTCTATTTGCAAATGGGTTAGAACTAGAAGTGGTTACTTCTAAAAAAGCAGCGTAATCATCTTTTCCAAAATGGGGTAGTTTGCTCGTGTGCTATTTAGGAGAGATGGAAAAAAACGTTTCTCTGCTATGAGGCAATGTTCTGAGAAGTCAATTTAGAGACTTGCAAATGACGGAAACTAATTAAGGATGCTTCATTTCAACGAAAGTTACTTTTCCTGATTCTATAGTTAAAGCTTTTCTTGAAATTTCTTATTTTTCTAAATTTTCTTGATTAAAAGATCATTCCTGATATAATATTTGTTTACAAAACCCTTACAGCAAACCTTCTTAAGTTCAGCTATTGTTGTCAAGGATTTAAGTAGTGTTATTTTTATCATTATTTCCTCTTACCTCTTTGGACAGACTGCGCTAAGAAGAGATAGAATCCTTATTTCCTCTTACCTCTTTGGACAGGCTGTGCTAAGAAGAGCTAGAATCATTATTTCCTCTTACCTCTTTGGACAGACTGCGCTAAGAAGAGCTAGAATCATTATTTCCTCTTACCTCTTTGGACAGACTGCGCTAAGAAGATTTCTTGGTTTCATTACAGCTGTTGTACCAAATTAAAGCATAACAACGAATATCACTTAAAATGCACCAAAAACAATTGCAGTCAGCATTGTTCATGGATAGTTCTAGCAAAAAATAATATTTATGTTTGCTTTTATTATTTTCTTGAACTGCGTGGAATTTATTTTTTACTTAATATAGGTATGTGCTCAATACAGACTGATTTCGAAGTTTTGTTGTCAGCAACTTCTTGCGATCTGCTGCTTAGATTAGCCAAACAGAGTTCTTCCATGGGTATTCTTCATTTCGCTGTGAATGTTGAAGATTGCGAATTGCATGATGAGATGAAAGTTTTCTTGGATAGAAAGCCTCGATCCGATGTATCTCAAGCAATTGTTGATGTCGTCTTGGACCTTAATAAAAGAGCTGATATAGTGATATTTCACGATGATGAATATGGTACCACAATTTATAGTATTAATAGAATAAATAAATGCAGTCTACGAAATAAATAAAAAAAGACTTGGAACAACTATAGTTTTATTAAATTGTAATCTTTCTATCTATCTTTCTAGATCTCTCTTTCTATATATCTTATGTAGCACCATAAACTCGGGTATTTTTCTATTTATTGTCAACACTATTGTTATTTTTCATTTTGTTGTCTTAAGTAATGATTCAAATAGTGCTGAATGTAGTTATTTAAACTTTAAGTATTTATTTCGATTCATTTTGTTAGGTTGTCCTAGGTAATAATTTAAGTGGTTTTGAATAGTTAGTTATACGTTAAGTATTTTTTTAGGATAATTTTGAATTATTTGGAAATAAAAACTTAGCTACGAAGTAATAATTTACATTCATTTTTGATCATTTCTAAAATGGCCGTAGAAATTTTAAGCATAAATGGTGCTATGGTGCCGCATACTGCCATACAAATTATTATTTGGTACGGAGCTTGCCTTTTTGGCAAGCGGCAAACGTGTATAATTAATCAAGGCTGCATACTTTAACGAATAAAATAAATCCTTACATTAACAAACTATTTACCAATTTTGCCTTTCTTTCTGAATATTTCAATATTTCCTCCTTGATAATCTAATCTTTATCTTTAGCAGCAATTTAATAATTTTTTCGCCCGAAAAATTAAATTTTCGGTTTATAAATAAATTTTTTTTAAACATTTTTTATAACATTTCAAAATAAGGTAAATTTTGGTACCGAAGTATTTACTTCATTTGAAATGTGATATTAATTAAGAAATTTTTTTTAAAAATAAAGCTGTTAATATTAAACAGAAATAAAGCTGTTATGATTGAAACTAAATATAACGATTACGATTCAAATATTACGATTTAAAATAAATATTGAAAAAAATGGACAGGAAGAATTTTTTACTATTTTTTTAAAAATAAATGTTTTAGCTCATTACTGAATGTGAATATAAAAGAGGTGTTTGTTTGAAAATAAGTTTCACATAGTGCAAAAAACGAATGTCCTTTTTAATGCAAAGATAGAGAAAGCTCCGAGTTTTCAAAACATTTTCCAAAAAGAAAAAATTTTTTTGTTTACGGAGAAATATTCAAATTTTACGTGTATTCCGCTTTCCATGTTTCGTAAGAAGAATAAGATAAGACCGGAAATAACAAGAATTGTGAAGAATATTGCTTCGCCCTATCTCAACTAACGCTAACAAAAATATGTCCAATTTTACATTCAAATTTTATGCTTGAAATTTTTTTTTCTTCGTCTAATTTAAATTTTCTGTAATAACTAATGGACTCCGCCCCCAGTCCGCTCCCCAACCCTCAAAGATTGCCATGCAATTTTATATGGTGTTTTAGACAAACCATAATTGCTTTTTTTACTGCTAAGTACAATTAATTTGAAATATGTTCTAGTATAAAATCGTAAGAATTTAAATCAATTATAAAAATGTTTTAAGCAAACTTCTGTTTCAAAAATTATAATTTTTAATAAATAATAAGTAATTTAAATAAAAAAAATCTAAATCGAAATAAATGACATGTAATAGAAAACCTTACAAAATCAAAACAATAATTATGCTTTAAAAAAACAATTACTATTAAAGATTCACAACTTTATTAAAAACACAATTATAAATTTCAGAACTTCCAGCTATCAGAGTAAAGTTATCAAATGACCCAAGTCTTGAAATGTCAACAAAAAGTTGTCTATGACTAAAAACTGGTTTATTCAAAACTTAACTGATTTTTTTTAACCATTTCGCAAGACCAGGTGAACTGGGAACTATTTTCTCTGGAAAGAAAAGGACATGTTGTTATTTGATGGATTTAGATGAATTCTGTGAATGTAATTAAAACATAATATAAAACACTTTGAGTGTTGACATGAACTATTTGCTTTCAACCTTTTATTTCTGCCGAACTGATAGCTCAGTTTGTTTTCGCTTTTCGGCGTCCACGCGAAAAAAGAATTTCTATTTAGAAATTTGTAAATGTCTACGTTAACGCTTTCATATTTATGACAGCGCACACGCTTGATATTTAATCCTTTGTTACCAACACGAAAAAGAAATGTGGACTTTATTTCTCACTGTAGTTAATTATATTTTAATGTTATTTTCTTATAGTAAAAAATAAGACAGCATTAAATTTATCTAGCTTTTACTTGTGACATTAATGCTTCCAATAGCTAACATGAGGTTCAGATGTCATACATTGTGCAGAGTATTCCGTAAACACCGCAATTAATATGTATTTCTCAAATCTTTATCAAGAATGAAAACAAAGAGGTATACATAGTGATGGTTGCAAATAAATGTTAGCGAGGAAAGAATAAATCTTTATCGAAATCTGGCAAATCACAGAAAAGAAATGCGAATGTAATGGACAACAAGACAGGTTTGATTGCGAGTAGCTGAAGAGAAGTTGAAAGACGATTATTTGAAGCACATTCAAGTTCCATCATCCAATTTGACTTGCTTCGATGATAATTCTTTCTTCGTCTTCGATTTGTTAATGTTTTTGCCTTTCCTTCGTTTAATTAGTGTTAATTTGAGACCTATGATGCGTATACTTTTTCCGCTTTAATTTCTGATAAGGGTTTTAAAAATGCATATTAAGAGTGGTTTTTACGGAACACCCTCTATTGAAGATAATAATTATACAGGATTAGCTTAAATGAATCATCAGATTTTAAATATTCATATTTTCGAAAATATTACACTTATTATGTATACGGAATTAAAGAAATTAAACCAAGTTTTTTTTTCAGTTATAAATGTTCCTTCGTCATACAACAAATATCTGATCTGTAACCAAGTTCGTTCCATTCACTTTGAAATTTTACACAGTCAATGGGTTTTTCGAATTCTTGCTGTGTCTTCGATAGCTGTATATTATAAACTGGGACTTGGACGCGCGAGTAATAAAGGATTTGCTCCATATCATATGGCCACCTTAATCTCCTGAACTTACGCCATATGATTTTCTTTTCTAGTATTGCTTCAAAGACACTGTTTATAAGCCACTGATCTTGAAAACACTTCAAAAATCCATTAATACGGCATTAAGAACCATTGACAGTATAAAACTTTGATCATAGCTTAATCATAGGTAAGATAAAGTAACAAAAAGGCCAAAATCGAAAAGTTACTCATTCCTTTGTGTTAATCGTAGTAAACATAAAATTTTAAAAATTATAATCGTCGTGTCATTGAAATATTGTATATTACAGTCGTTAAATATGAATCATGGAATGATTGGTCAGTTGAAGAAAAGTTGTCTTAACACGCAAAATTATAGTTAACAATAGAAGTTTAAAAAAAATTAAAAACAGGAAGGTGGAAAATAAGTTATAGAGATGGCCACCATAATTCTCAGATCTCAATTCGAAACGCGATTGGAAATTCCTGAGAATATGCCACAAACGACCTATCAACATCTCATAGATTTCGTATCGAGGTTGATCAAGGTTGTATGACAAAAAAAGAGAGGCCGAATTAAGAATTAAAAGGAGATCATGATAAAGGGATCACGCATAAAATAAAATAAAAGTTCTACCTTATTTATGAACAATTTTAAATTCTGATTTTAATGAGTTATATTAGGCAACCATTAAATAAAACAAACAATAAAATATGACTATGTCCTTAAGTCTTTTAAGTAACAATTTTCATGCAAAAGTCATTATTAACCTTTATTTTCTGCAACATTTCAGAAGGGTACAGTACTGTGAATTCCCTTTTAAAGAAGCTGATAGTTAATGGAATCCGTTTTTCTTATCTTTGAGCTGAGACGAATGTACGGAAAATAAATACTTAAAATAAAAAATTATACAGAAAATAAATATATACTCAATACGGAAAATAAATACTTAGATATACTTAACATTTTTAAGTAACAATTTTCATGCAAAAGTCAGTATTAACCTTTATTTTTTGCCATATTTCAGAAGCGTACAGTACAGTGAATTCCCTTTTAAAGAAGCTGATAGTTAATGGAATCCGTTATTCTTATCTTTTAACTGAAACAGATATACTGAAAATGACTCTGAGGCTAGATAAAATTGCGAGAAGAACAAAAGAGCTCAATACCGTGGTTCTGGAAGACTATTCTGCTTTTAAACAGCTTTTAGATAAGGTATGCTCAAAAAAAAATATTTTTTTGATATAAATAAGTATGAAATTAAACTTGAATTCTGCCATATACTCAGGCCCTATATTCCCAGGGGAGGAAATCGGTTCATAGTTGAACCATAATACTTATACCTTGAACTATAATAACGAGCAAGTTCACTTCGTCTTTAAGAAGTTGTTAACTTGAACTATGTTTCTGATTGAATTGAACTACAGAATAGTGTTTAGAAAGTTTAAGATTATTTAAATTGCACTATAAAATGATTTAAGTTAGTACCATTAAAGTTAGTTCAAGTTAAGTTAAAGTCAAGCAAGTTCAAGTCAAACAAGTTCAAGTTAGCAATGAACTTGACCAATACCATTCAACACCACCCAAAACTTTTAATAAGTTATCGCAGAATAAGCAAAGTTTTAAGACAGAACGTTATACCCCAGTAGTAAAAAACTAAAGAGGAAATTTTTTAAAAAGTAACTATAAGAATTTCAACAACTGGTTATTTGTCCTTTTGGAGGTATGTTCAAATTTTGCACATTTTGTGGTAATCACCAATTTTTATAATCAGATTTATTAAATCGACAATCAAGCTTAACTTGTGCTACCCGTAGGAAAATTATTCCTCGATTGTGACTGGAGTATATGTATATATAGTTCGTTCACCAGGAGTTGGCACTTGGCTCCGCCTTCATCACGTGGGAGAAGGATGTGAACAATCCTGAACAAGATTTCTATTTGGCGATTGTATGACAAAAATATTTATTTCGCAATCTTTATTTGCATTTTTTATACATTAAATCTTTCATAAATTTGATGATATTTCTCCCTTTTGAGTGAATAGTTTGTCCTTTTGGGGACATTTTGCTGGGAAACAGCAGTTTTTAAATGTAAAATGTATTTAATTAGCTAGAGTAATGGATGGTACAATAGCAGATGATAAAGCGAAGTAAATGACTGAAAAAGAATTCACTGTTTGCGTTTGGAGCTCATAAAGGGTTGTCTCAATTTCAAGCGCAAAGACGTTTCTCCTCTTACTCCCGTGCTGAAATGATCTCTTCATCCGAGGAGGTAGAGCCAAGTGCCAACTCCTGGTGAACGAATTATACTAATATCATTACCATTGTGCATGCGGTATTCCCAATACCACAATTGGTGTCACATTTCCATTACTTGCTGTATTGCATCGCCATTTTGCCATTTCTGGGAAAATTTTGTTGTAGGTGGGTATGCAGATATAAAAATATTATGCCTCATGAAATAAAGCCAATTTTAGTTTATGATATAACTGGACGCAAAAAGAAATCTACGAGAAACAAACATGTAGAAAGTTTATATCTGGACACATATTTATAAGGAGTACTTTAATTCCTGCCCTGCCTGGGCAGAGAAAGAATAAAATAAGTTAAAAAAAGAGGGGATAAAGTGCCCCTCCGAAAAAAAGCGGCTACTGTTAATAGCCAATATATAGACCATGTTTATACATAGCCAGAAATAAGATGATCTTGCCTATCATTTATTAAATCTTTAAGGACGTAAGTCTCAATATTAGCCCAGGTTTCGATTGTCGTAGCTTTCAATTTTGCTACAAACAGAAATTGTTTTTTTTTGTACATACAGCCCTGCTGAAGATAGCCCCTATGTTTTCTTGGGTTTTGGGGTTGAGGGTAAGATAAACTCATTCATGACAAACACCTTATTATCCAAGAAAACGTCAATGTAAAGATTTTTCAGCGTAAATTGAGGTATTACCTTGCTGGAAAATTTGACATTCGCCACCAATTTTCTCTACAAACGGTAATTAATGGGTTTGTACCATCTTTAGTTTATCGGCCCCCTCTATGAGACATGGTAAGAAGCTAGATTAAATTTACCACTACAGCCAGCACTTTCCCACACCATTTTAGATCCTTCACCTTGCTATCCATTGCAGAAAATTTGCATACATTTTGAAAAATTGAGTAAAACGCAGCGTGAATATTTGTGTAAAAAATCAAACCGTTTCACAGATTTCACTGCCTTAAATTGTTTTTACTCAATGCCTGAAAACGTATTAATTTATTTTAAAATTTTTAGACACATGAGCTGGGAAAGTTGAATCCAGATGTATCTTATTTAATAGTAAATGATGGATGGGAACTTGAGAATCCAGAAATAGAATTCCCTCAACCAGTAACTTATTCAGTTGATGTCAAACTTCTTCTCTTAAAGCGAAAGATTAGCGATCCTCTTTCTGCTGAACTTGCAGATCTTCTAGTCAACAATTCAGGAGAAGACACACGAAGAATAGAGAAATGGAAAGTATGTCATCTTATTCAATATATTGTGTTCTGAGGATTGGCCTATGTTTTATAGTTATTAAGTTATTTCCTTAAACTGAAACTAATGCCCTGATTACTACGAGTATTTAAAAAACTTTTACATTGGTACTGTACATTTTAGATATAATAATACTACATTCAACTAAGTTTATTTTTTTGAGAACACTAATTTTATTGACATGATTGGCAAAAATGTGTCAACTAATTTGAAAAGAACTTTCTTCGGATAAGACAAGACTCTTAATGGATGAAATTGCCTCCGGAGTTGTGACAGTAATAAAAATGTTGGAGCTATTTCCAAATGGAAAATATATATCACAGCTTGAAATGTTGATCTTTCGTAACACTTTTAGCTGTGGTGAAAAAGTGGAGTCAGTAGACCTAAAAACCACCCTTTAAAAATTTTTAATTTATTTCTTCTTTAAAATTTTTTTTATTCTTATTTATTTCATATTTTTTTTATTCATGGTTGCAGTTCTTAGTAAAAGGATATTTCATTGAGTTACTAATTACCCGGAATTGAATAATTTTACGGAGGTTCATTGTCTTCACCAACAGGAAGAAAAATATGGTATCTAAGAATGCATCTAAGAAACGGTATCTAAGAAATCTATGAATTTTTAGATAATATGACCGAAAAGTAAAAAAAAAAAATAAAAAATGAAATATCTATTCATGCTTGCAGAGTTTAAATTTTTTAGCATATAAAATATTTTCTTACTTATAGTTTATTTGGGAGTAGTGTTTTTATGTATAATAAAAACCACAGTCGAAAAATATTCTAAAATAGAGGTCCCACGTGACATTTTTTCTTACTTTGTATAATTTATTAATGATAAGATTTCATTATTTAGATTTTAAATTCGCTTAAAGAGTTACATTTTCTGATTAATAATCAGCAGTATAAAGATTAATATTTTTTTACATGAATAATATAAAAAAAATAATAATCTTATTGCTATTTATTATACTTAGAGCTACTTATTATATTAAACACTTATTATATTAAATACTTATTATACTAAATACTTATTATATTAAATACTTATTAAATTAAATACTTATTATATTAAATACTTATTATATTAAATACTTATTATATTAAATATTTATTATATTAATCACCTATTATATTAATTACTTATTATACTAATTACCTATTACATTTACTGCTACTTATTACACTAATTACTTTTCATACTTACTGCTACTTATTATCCTAATTACTAAATTATACTTACAGCTACTTATTGTACTATTTACTTATTATACTTACTGCTACTTTTTATACGATTTACTAATTATACTTTATTCCATTTATTATACCAACTACTTATTATGCGTACGCTACTTATTAAACTAATTATTGATTATACTTACTGTTATCTATTATGCTAATTAATTTTTATACTTACTGCTACTTATATACTAATTATTTATTATACTTACTGTTACTTAATATACTAATTACTTATTTTACTTACTGCTACTTATTATATTAATTTAAATATTTTTCAGATGCATATGAGTAGAGAAGACGTGTTCGCTACTGCTGCTATTCGTAATGTAGTCGAAGCGTCTATCGTGATGTGGGATTTTGAAGACCACGAACGTAATGGTAAATGCAAGTACTTCAATGAATCCGAAGACGGAAGTTCGCCTTCTTTCTCATCTCTTGTTTCGGTAAAACAATTTTTTTTTTTTAAAATGTAATTTTAGAATCCTTTTAAAAAGGTAAAAAACAAAAAAGTACACACACTGGGGGCGAATAACTCTATCGAAATTCACAAACAACAGTAGAGTAAGGCAAATGTAATAAACAAAACTAGAGATTGTCTACGGAAAGAATTCCCCCCACCACAAAGTCTGAGGCCGTCTGCTGCTATGGAAACAAGAATAGCGCATTTCAGGGAGGGTAGCTTCTCTTCCTTTCTAGGGCTAACACAATAGACAGAAGAAAAAGATTCCCTTTTTTTCGCCGACCCCACGTTCTTGAAATTGTTGCACCTTGTTACCATAGTCACCGCCACAGGTCCAGACGAATGGCTAGGGGAGTTTTTACTTTAGACAAACTATAGTTTGATTACAGGAAGGAACTGAGAGAAGTTAAGACTATTATTAGATTACTTTCAAGCTTTTCCTGTCTTGCTGTTTATTACATTTCTTTTCCTGTACTGTGATTTTTCCGAATCTCGATAGTGTTTTTGTTTTCTCCTCGTTCAAATATTAATTTGCGGCCCTCCATAATTTGAAGGCCTTAGTGTTGACTCTCAATAAATTCTTTCATTTTTATTTTTGATAAGAATTCTTAAAGGTCATATAAGGGGCGCCCTTTCTTAAACACCCTGTATGGTGTTTCTGCATAATTAAGAAATAATAAAGTGAAATAAAATTTTGAAGAATTACTTATTTTAAGTAGACTGAAAAGGAGAAAACTATTCACTATTTATAAAACCTAACACGATAAACGAAGACGACATCATTTTCGACACATATGGGTGGGAAACTTTCGGTGTTGGCGAAAGTTTATTACGAAACTGATGTATCTATGTTTTTAATTTTAGGTCGGACAAAATTCCATCTTTTTGTCCACTTAAAAAAAGACAGTTTTTAAAATTCTATTGGGTGTACAAATTAGTTCGGTCCGTTTTTTTTGTGGTCAAAAATGCATTTATTTTTGAGCAAAATGAACGAACAGATTAATCAAAGTATTGTCCATTGCTGGCTACTACTTTTTCCCACCTCTCAGGCAAATTTCGAATTCCATCTCGAAAAAATGTCTCGTCTTTAGAGGCGATCCAAGTTAGGGGCAATTTTCGATTTCTGCGAAAGAAATGAACCGGTGACCTGCCAAATTGTGCTGAATCCGACGGAACAACCAGTAATCAGAAGGAGCACTGTCTGGTGAATACAGCGGGTGCGGTAAAATATCCCACTTGAGCATTTCCAAATAATTTTTTACGACTTTTGCGACAGCGACATAAGGCTGACCGTTATCATACAGAAGAATAGCTTTGTCATGTCTTTGCTCGTATTCCGGCTGTTTCTCTTATAATGCACGATTCAAACGAATCAATTGTAGCCTATATCGATCGCCCGTAATGGAATCGTCAAGTTGTAGCAGTTCATGGTATACAACACCATTCACCATTCTTCTTTCACCATTCACGAAACGTCGAAACCATTCCCAACATGATTTATCAGTTGGAGCATTGTCACCATTAACTTTTACAAGCATTCGATGCGCTTTAGCTGCCTGCACTTTTCTTGCAATTAAAGCAGAAACATTAAAATCTCCCGCAAATGGTGCTTAGTTACCACAAAATTTGACATATTCAACCAAGTAAAAAACAGGGTTTTTGTATGAAACTCAAAGCGATATGAACTGAATATTATTGACAGATGTATAACCTCTCTGAAACCATCGAAACCAGCTGTCACTATGAAACATTCATAATAGCCAGAGCTATCTTTTGAAAACGGACCGAACTAATTTGTACTCCCAATATTTTAATAAATATTTCTACTTTTTAGTTTTGTGACTATTAGCTTATTTATGTAAAAAATGATTGAAATTTCGATTGACAATAAAACGGCACACGGCTTCAGATGAGATATGATAATAAACAATTAATTCTACTTGTAGTGGTCGGTTAACGATTGAAACTTGTATGTCTTTAGAAATTCACATGCTCTAGTTAGTCGAATTTTCGACAGCAAGATCATACAATGCTCTCACACTTCCGAAAATTAACTATAACTAAGTAGTGAAATAATCTAAGGTGTAATCATTATTTATTAGCTTATTCTTATTATTTAATGATAATGAAAAAAATTTTTTTTTTTACAGTTTGCATTAAAATTTATTTATTTTAGACTTTAGAGAACACCGAAAACTGTTTGAAATTACAAAAGAGTTAATTATGTGATTTATATTTTTCGGATGATTAAAAAATATTGTAATTGTCTTACTGATATCATTTTTAAGCAATTGCCTATGAGATAAAAAATGCATAAATATGCTGAGAAAGTAAAAAAAAATATACTCGCCATTCTTTTTTTATTTTTTAAATAATTTTTGATCTTATGATTGGATTTTATCATGCTAAAACTCAATCTTATGATCCAAGAACCTTATCCAACGATATTTTATGTTGCGAAATTGTACACAAAAATGCACTTTCTTTGTATAAACATACAGTTTTTCGACTGATTTATATTCTTGATTCCCAAAATATGAAGGGTTGTCGTAATCTGGTTATCATGGTCCCAATAGTTAGGCCAGGATATCGGTCTGGAGCAGCGGTTCCCAATGTTTCTCGGCTACCGAACCCTATGTAATAAATCTTCTTTTGATGGAACCCTGGCTTTCTAGATAAAGATTTTTTTAGGTGATTGTGAACGTTTTAACCCTAAAAAGGCTATTTTTAAAATATTTAAAATATTTAATTAGTGGAATGAAACTTTTTCATTCGTTTTATCATTAATAATCTAACATCAGTTTTTATGTCCGGCATTTAAGTTTCCGGTTTTTGTGCTATATCTAGTCTAGTTATGAATTTGCTTTTGATAGATATAAATAAGCTGAAAATGAATAAAATAAACTAAATTATGGTTTACTTCGAAATGAAAACTTATTAAAACTAAACTGCTGTAACGTTGAAAATGCTTGTTAGTGAAATTTTTTTTTACTAACGAATCTAGTTATTTTATTTTGATTTGAAAAGCGCGATGAAAGATACCAATACAATAATATATAATTGTTGTTGTTATTTATGTGTCCATGGATTTCCGGATAACATCAAAAGTTCGGACTATTGCGGCCACCAGCTTCGGCGCCTCTATAATATATAATTGCTTCCTCTTTTTATAATTTTTTCTATTTATTATTATTCGAAATATTATATTTTCTTTTCAAAAAGCCCATTTCTTTTTCATTGGCATTTTACTAGCAGTAATTTCATAAAAGCAATCGAAAGATTAAATAAATTATGAATTTTAAGTTGGATCTAAATGTAATCAGAGGTTTCAAAACTCATCACAGGTTATAAGATAATACTAACTCAGGGAACCCCTTTAACTCTTCCACGGTATCCCAAGGTTCCTCGGAACAGCATTCGGAAACCACTGGTCTAAATATTGAACTCCTTATGCTAATTTTGCTTTTTGCTTATTTCTCCATATCTCGAGAACTTTGAAAATTTGAACGAGATTGGTCGAATAGTTCTTGGAAAATCAAAATGTTTTATTTTTATTTTTAATTATGATATAATATCGTTATATTATATTTTAATTATATCATAATGTATGATTCACTACTCTTTATTAAAAGCACAGCAAAAGTACTTGAAATTATGACGTAACTTTAAAACGATTTTTATTAAACAACACTGTACAGTGTGAGAAAAAAAAAAAAAAAAAAAAACAGGAAATCTTGAATAGCTTTTGATCTAGTAATCGAATCTTCAACTATTTGAACTCAATCTTAATAGTTTGAAGGTTGAATGATTGACTCCGAGCAGACAATATTTCAAGTTACGAAATCAAACATAAAAACATATTTTCTCTGAATACTTTCTCTATAAAACATACTTTCTCTGTACTTTTTTTATTAGCAGATTTGGATTCTTTACCCTTAAAATATGAATGTAGCCGCAATTATAGTCTTAACCATTTAATCAAAACAGTGGTCGGAAATTTGGATCTCTAAATGTTAATTTACTTTTTGCATATTTTGCTAGACCTCATGAACTTACTAAACGAATTGAAAAACAGTTATAAAGATCGTATACAAATGCAAATCCAAAGGCAAATCGTTTATCAAAAGGTCTTGCGAAAAATAATTTCTATTAATTAATTATTTTTTTATTTCTTTGTTAAAATAATTTCGAAGTGTAAAGTACATAAATTTTTCCAACATTTTAATAAATGCATTTTTAAATGGCAAAATACAAAATTTGAGCGTAATCGCCGAATCCGTCATAAAACGGTATGTTTATTCATATCAGAGAAAATACATTTCTGTATCTCATTTCGTAACTAAAAATATCTTCTCCGCTAATTAATTCGCATATCTGAGTTTAAGTTCTCGAACCATTAAGTTTGACTCTTAGTGCTTAAAAACCCGATCTTAAGATCTAAAGTCCTTCAGGGTGATCTATTTTTTTCCTTCTCAATATACAATACTAAAAATATTTCCGAGCATTCAACCTAAATATCGATAAAATATTTTAAAGATTAATTAAATTCTTTAATTAATTGGTTTAGCCTGAGAAAATCTAATATGCAGGTGTAAACAAATGTTTACATAGATAAGTGGTTCAGTTTTACAATTTATCAGGTAACTTGATCTATGCTTGTATTAGTTCCAGGTTCAGCAATATTTTAAGAGAAGATTTTTTTAACATTATTTCCTTTCCAGATAGATTTTGTGTTACAGAAAATAATGACTTTAATTTGCTTTTTAAATGTATAAAAGAAAGTGTGTTTTATTTAAATTAATATCTTAACATTGTTTTAATATATTTCTCTTGTTTATTTACTAGAAATACATGCTAGACGCTAGAGTGCTTCCAACAAGCCATTCTTACGATTTACTTAAAAACTTTCCCGTCAAAACAAATACAGAAATATTTAGGAAAATAGCTTCGTGGGATTCAAAGAAAGTGCCTAGGTTTAAGTATGTTTCCAAAAATATCGAACGAAGACTGCTTTTTGAAAACAGAACTCTAAAGATAGGAATGCCTTTTGTGAGTTATATTCGCAAATATTTTTATTTTTTAAAAATGTTAACTTAACTATTAACAACATTTTTTTGTTGCTAACAACAACTACAACTATTTTGTTACAAATGTGGTTTACTTCAATTACTTGAATACAAATGTAGCTACTTTATTAGAAATGTAGATAGCTACAATTACTTTATTACAAATGTAGTTAACTGCAATTAACTTATTGCAAAAGTTGTTAACTACAACTACAAATACTTTATTGTAAATGTTAAGCAGTAATTACTTTTGAAATGTAGTTATTACTCAACTATTTTTTGGAGACAAACTTTATGAAAGAATTCCATTTGAAATCATGTTTAAAATTAAAAAAAAAGTTGAATATTTAAAGAAAAAATTTGTAAAAAAAATGATTTAGAATCTAAAATGAGCCGATTCTTTTATAGTTTTTTCAAACTTTCAAATTTTTATGCCTTCTTTGAGAGTCAAACTAGACCTTCATATACTACAAACACTGGTATACACTGGCGCAATAGACCTTCATATGGCGCCACTGAAAAACAGGAACAATCGCACCCCCACTGCCTAAACAGGCATACGACAAAAAAAATAGACCTTCATATATGAAGTTTTATTACGGCATATGAAGTTATATATGAAGTTTGATGAAGTAATGAAGTTTTTCCATCATGTCAGATAGTCACTCATTTTTAAATTTCTCAAATTATTTGTTGCTTGACAGTAACTCCACTTTTTTTGATGTTTTGAAACGAGTAAAATATTCGCCACCTAAAATCAACGAGATCTATCTATAGTTATTATATAATTTAAATGGTAGACTTAAAAATTTAAATGGTAATGTTTTCAGAAAAAAATTATTGTAAAACCATTCCGAAATATACATTTTTTAAAAGGTAATTTAATATTACACATATGCTTGCTTTTAGAGTTTTTAAAAATTTGCTTTTGCGTTCTTATGTGACCAGGGTCCATTCGAGGGTTTTGAAACAATTTTTAAAAAACTTAATTCAAAAATTATTCTGAGAATTATTACTCCTCAATAAGGTTCCAAAGTTAAAGTTTTTTCATGGACGAAAAAAAGAAGCTTATGTTTATCTTTCATTGAAAGTGAAAACTACAATAAATGCATATACTAAAATACCTTCAATGTATCCCCAAGTGACATCTCAGAACTCCTATTTCTTCTTCTTATAAGTTTTTATAGGTGCAATTTATAGAGATCTTAGATAAAGTTTTCCAAAAATCGATGTAGCATATCGTAAGTGATGTGTAAGGATTAGTTTTACATTCCTTTATCTCCAAACGATTCTATTTAACAGTAGCTGATTCAACCAAGTAATCATGAGTTGAATAATGGGAAGTGTTTGATTCCGTTTTAGAAAATAGATTAAAGCAATACACCAATGTTTGTATAGTATACATAATTAAAGAGTTGAATGAGTATAGATTCTATGTGACATTTTACTGAACTTGTGTAAACTTAGTTTAGAAGTTGACAGTAGGAAATAAAAGATTTTGTCATGGCTTTATATCTTATCCGCAAGTTCCAGTTGGAAAATTCCAACAGTTCCGAATACTCATTTAAATAATTCATACCATAGCGTTCGTCTCTCTCGACGTTTTAAGCTGTCAGAAGGTTATTCGCGGGCATTTATTGCCAAAACATTTAAAACTTCAAAAACACTCAAAAGTTATAGTTTGGTGCTATCATCTACTGATATCTGCTAAATTTGAAGACTTGTAAAGTTAAAAAGGTTAAGTAAGTGTGCATATAGCTAACTATTCACTCTTATTTAAAACACTTGCGGAAAGCCAGAAGGGTCTGATCTAGTGGATGACTTGAATCAAGACGAAGGGAGCAAATAGAAGAGGATTTGAAATTACTTAAAACTACCAACTACAAGGAAAAGGTGACCAAGAGAAAAGAATGGTCCAAAATCCTAAAGGAGGACTAGGCTCTGCGAAGGTTGTTAATTCACCAGAACGACAAGGAAGTGTCTATAGTTAAAAACATGGCCAAGTTACAATCTTTCCCACAGAAATATAATTTTTTTTCTTCAAAAATGTCACTGCTTAGTTGGTGTTGTTAAATTGATTAATATTACTTCATATTTTTAAAAAAAAATCACATGTATTTGTCAACTAAAAGAGTTAATTTAAAAAACTCATTCTAAAACTGACTATGGTCTCTCTTTTTTAATACAGAGTCCACCCTATACCATCTCTACCAACTCTTTTGAAGATGATTTTGAAGATGGTGTTGTGGAGAGATTGTTTCAATATTTAATGCAGCAATTGAAGTTCAAGTAAGTGCAAAGTAGTTCTTTCTTGCAAAATTTCCTTTCCTTTGAAATTCAAAAGCAATACTGTTTCAAGATTTCGCTTTTAGGTATGAAGTTATATCACCAGAAGACAACGAATGGGGTGTATTAATGCCAGATGGTACGTGGAGTGGGGCTGTTGGGATGTTGCTCAACAGAGTAAGAAACTATAAATTATAATGTATTTCAGTAGATTGAAATTTATTATAATATTTTTTTATTGAAATTTTTGAGGAAATATAAGAAAAACTTAATTTAAGATAGATAAGAATCCATGCCAGATTGAACTGTTATATGATATATATGTTACCGGCAAAGTTTGGATTCCGGCATTCTATAATAGAATGCCTAGGCATTGTATATAATGTCTAAAACTAGCCGGCAATGTATGAAAAGATTTATATTTCACACATTTCCTAGGCATTCTATAGAATGCCGAATGAGAAACCAGCAAAGTCTAAAATACATCTCCGATTTCCAAATCACTCTCAGTATTTTTTCAGAATAACATTTTTATTTTTGAGAAATGCATGTTACTGTGAATGACCGAAATCTGGAGAACGTCGATTTTAACCGGTGAATGTCAACAATCACTTAGTCGCTTTGGTGAATGTCTGAAATATTTATTACATCCGATTTGATATTAATTTATTCTTGGATATAATTACATTTATTCGATATTTTATTACTTACTGACGATAGATTACATTTATTCGATATTTTAATACTTACATACTGGATTAAAAGAAACATCAGTGTTTGGAGTATCGGGCAAAAATATATCGGGCAATGGCACTTGACCTTAAAAAAGCATCAGTGTAGGGTATACCGGGCAAATGTATACCGGGCAGTGGCAGTGAACCTTAAAAAGGCATCAGTGTAGAATATACTGAGCAAATGTATACCGGGCAGTGGCATTTAACTAGACCTAGTATATATTTCGGACATTTGCCAAAGGTCTAGTCATGGTAATATATTATCAAAAAGTTTAATATATTAACAAAATGTTCTTAAAGAAAATTGCAATTAATTATATTTTATCAAAGAAATAATTTTTATTTATTTATTATTATTTTTTTGTTGTTTAAAAATATCGACTTTTAAGAAACAAAAAATAATGACTAATGTGAAGTAGTCACAGGAATGAGGAGCGGAGACATCCGGGTGTGGTACCTTCTACTAAATAAAAAATAGTTTTTATAGTTCGATATTGTTGTCGTTGTAGCTCATTTACGTCGCCCTAGAGCTGCACAATGGGCTATTGGCGACGGTCTGGGAAATATCCCTGATGATGATCCGAAGATATGCCATCACAATTTTGATCCTCTGCAGAGGGGATGACACCCCCGCTTCGGTAGCCCGACAACCTGCACGTGAAGTCGAGCACTTTACGGTAGAACAGTTTAACGAGGACCAATACCGCACACCCTCGGTCCCTACGCAGACTAATCCAAGTGGTCACCCACCCACGCACTGACCGCAGCCAGTGATGCTTGACTTCGGTGATCTGTTGGGAATCGTGTCTTAACGATCAGTCCACTGAGGGACATTTTTAGTTCGAAGTTGATTAAATTGTCAATGAGTTAAATATTTATTCTTATAATTTATGTTATTCAATAGTACGGTAATAGTACTATAATAGTACTATACGTTACTATACTATAGTATTATACGATAGTACAGTACTATGCTATAGTACTATACGATAGTACAGAACTACGCTAAAGTATGTACTATACGATAGTACAGTACTATGCTATAGTACTATACGATAATAAATAGCATTAAAGAGTTGTGTTTATTAATAAAACAGTTATTGAAGTTATCATTATTTTGTCTTCGTTTATTTTGCTTTACATGACTTAAAAAAGTTATTTCTTTCCAGACTGTTGATCTTGTACCTTTTCTCGGAGTAACAAGAGGTCGGAGTCAGTTTTTGGATTTTTCCGATCCGGTCATGACTACCAGTTCAGCAATTCTCGTCCAGAAACCCCGGGTACCCCCAAGGACACTAATATTTCTGAGACCATTTTCACCTATGGTTAGGACTAAATATTTATGCATTAAAAAATTTGGCCAACAATAATCTGTCGATTTTATATCTTTTTCTTCCAAACGAATTGATACTATTTCATCATTAGTTTTGCTTTTCAGTACATATTTTCTTAAATTTTAATTACCATAATAATTTAGTTTTCTCGAAACAAGTTTTAAAAGTATAGTAGAAGCAAAATTAATATTCCTATTGCTGTAGGAATGCTAATTTGGTAATGTAGTCCAACTTTGCTGTCACTTTCATGCTAATCATTGAGTTTATCTGATACAACGAATAAAAAGTAATTAAATATTTCAGAACGAGTAATAAACTCCTGAGATCCATAAGATTGCAAATAATGATGTTACCTTAAAAATATTTTTTAAAAAAATCGAACCGTTTGCAGTTTAATTTTTATAAATAGTAATTTCTCAGCTAATAAAAACAATTTGTTTTTAAAATATTTTTTAATTGATCTAATTTAAATTTTTGAATAATATTGAGCTAAACTTACCTCTATCACTCACTATCTAAACTTTAGGACGCTAGACAGAAAGACAGATACACAAACTCTTTATTTTATTATTATAAAGGGACCCGAAAAGTCTCGTTTCCATGGCTGATAATGAATGCATACGAGAAAAACAGGTAGAAAAGAAATATGAACTTTTAATGAAATCTATATATAAATAAATAAATAGACTCTTTTTTTTTTTTTACAAAGAATAAAGTGATTTTACTTATTTTTATAATTTGTTCTTCTGTTTTTTATTTTCAAAATCAAAAATTTTTGTCAAAAATTTTTAAAAAACTGCAGATTTTTTTTCTATTGAAAATATTTCATAATAATAATTTTCAAGATAAAAATATTTTTCATTGTATTATAATTAAGTTTAATATGGATTGATGTAATATGCCTTAAATTTTACCTTACTATCCGTTTTTATATCTTTACCACATGTAATCGGTTTTCATCTGAAGTAATTGTCAGAAACACGAATAATTTTATTATGCATCCTCAACATTAGCAAATCCTTGTGTGAAAGATAATTGTTATTAAGATATCATTTCGTACTCCGCAGTTCCGCAGTAATGAGCAATATCTTAAACAATTTGTTGAACAGAATTAATATCTTGCGTTTTGGGTAATCTACAACTGCAGTGCTGCCGAAGAAGACACTGATCATTGTGGGAAGCTTACCTTTGGTGAAATTTCTTCCCTGGCAGAAATGAAATTAAACAAGACCATAAGAACTCCTCCCAACCACTCTTGGTATTTTGCGAAAAAACAGAGAGAATCTTTCAGTCTTAGACCGAGAGCCCATCAAACTGAATTTTCACGCTTCTTGAGTGGCCACACTAGATCCCTTACTTTCAACCGGGGCCAAGAAACTTATCCTGAATGTCATAGGTGCTCGACGCCGACCGGCCTGTGTAGGGGGCAGGAAACTGTCCCTGCATCAGAAAGGTCCTGGGTTCGAATCCCGGGCAAGGTATGGATGTTTCTTTCTCGCTCTGTGTGTTCTATGTCCTTTCTCCTTTGTGTGTGTGAATGCGACCCGCCCTATAAACGGGATTCTGGTTGTGTGAATGGTGTGGCAGAAGTCGAATTCTCGACCATAGATGGCGCCACTGAAAAACAAGAACAATCGCACCCCCTCTGCCTAAACAGGCATACGACAAAAAAAAAATTGGTGCTCGACAGACTTCCAGTCCTTTTTTGGACTTTTTGGAGGTGTTCGGATTCATCTAGACGATTCCGAGATTAGCAACAACAACAACAACTGCAGTAATGGAGTATTTCTGTGTATTCCAGTGTTATTTTTATTTTCATTATAGATGCTAAAGACAAGAATGCTCTCTTGAAGGTCAAATAAGTTAGTTTATTTAAGTTAAACAGTGTATTACTACAATTGTATTTATTATATGTCAATAAATAGTTGCAATATTTCTTTTTCTTTTAAGGTGTGGTGTTCAATATTTTTGATGGTTCCAGTCATGTCATTGGTGCTATGGCTAGTTCATAAAAAAAGTTCCCAGTTCACTGAAATTGAAAGAAATGGAAAAGGAGGACTTTTCTATTACGGGAATTGCTTTTGGTACATGTACGGTGCCATATTGCAACAAGGTAATAATTTCTTTCTTTCTTTCTCTTTTAACTCTTCGACGCAGGTGGGACACCGGTGATCCTTTTATATATTTTTTCTGACACTGCAAAAATATATTAAGAATTTTTTAGTTATGAAAAAAAGTCTAATAGTTACTAAAAAATCTGTTAGATTATCGGAATTATATTTGTGTAAAAATATGAAATCGAAAAGGTATAGTTTCATAACTGTTTTCATTTATATTCAAACATTTAACTATGATTTTATAAATTAAAGCTATTTCAATGATGAATAACTGTTTCTCACATATCTAAACAACTGCAAATAAGTGCAGATTCGAAATATTATTGGAAGTGAGCCACGTTTGGATGATTTAACCCTTAACACAGATAAGGACACTGTTGTTTCATGCTGTATTTCATAACCATAAATCATTAAAATGCAAAAAATAATATTTTTCACATGTTTTGACCTAAATTAATACACAATAATAAAAAAAATCTGAAAAATATGTAACCTTTGAGTCAGAGGGTTAAGTATTTGAAACGCAAGTATGATACTTTTAGAAGATAAAAAAAATAATGAAATCTGCTATGTTCTATAACAGGAATCCAAAATCCTGTGCCCGCAGGCACCGCTGATTGTTTTACGTGTAACTGTTTCTTTACAACCACGAAAAAGAAATATTTTAGTTTTCGACTAAACGCCATGTAAAAATATAAATTCCAAATGTAAGTTATCTTCTCAAAATTATGGTATTCGCTGTCAGACTGGTGCATATTTGGTGCAACTAATGAGATGTTCACGTTTCTGTTCAAGTTGCACCATAGGATCGTGTGTAAGAAATATTTTAATGTGGTTGAACTTAGCCTCCTATTATGATTGCTGAAAATTTGAACGATATTCTGGTTGAAAGCGCTCCAAAATTTCAAATAGTACTTGATGTGAAACTGTTACGTTACTCAGATTATTAATTCTGCTCGAATGAAATTTGTATATATTTAGGTGGCATTCATTTACCAGAAACAATAAGTGCTCGAATCGTAGTCAGTTTCTGGTGGCTGTTTGTGATGATAGTCATGGCTACTTACAGCGGTAACCTCATCGCATTTCTAACATTTCCTGAAGCAGATTGGGTGATAGCTTCATTGCATGACTTGGCATACAAAGAATCTGTTCTAGTCATTGTACAGGAAGGAACTAGTGTACACCAGGATATTGAGGTAAGAATGATGCGCAAGTACTTTTTTTCGAACATTTTTTAAAATAGTGCTTTTATAATATAAAATTTCTAGGAAAGTAGATCTGTTGTAGCTTGTAGCTCTCCTCGTTGTAGAAACAAATTGGCAATAGCAGACATGGAATGGGTCAGTTCCACCCAGGGCTAAAGAGAATAGAAGGGCTAGTTCACTCAGCTCTTAGAGCTGAACCTACGATTTCCCTCCTCATGACGTCACTGTGTCCACAGATCTCGGAGATCGCAAGCAAAGATATTATGATAACTTTTCATCTTTCTCTTTGTAAAAATAAGTTTGACTTTTTCTGGTTATAAGCTTTCAAACTTTACGTAATTAACACATTATTTCCGTTCATAAACATAGTTTAAAAAAACTTTCTTGGCCATTATGTTAAAAAAAATACCATTTAAAACTTACAAAAATGTTTTACTAGTTGGCGAAAATGACACTATAAATACTTTATTTTAAAAAGTTCAGTTTTAACTTTAATTATTAAGAAAAATGAAAGCATCTATCGACACTATTTTTATCTACATATTCTTTTATAACAATAAGTTGAGTTAAATTTAGAATCCCTGATTTTAAAATATGCCGTTAATAGCAATTTGTTCATACTTAATAATTAGGAAACATCAACCTTTAAACGCTAATTACTGAAACAAAATAAAAAATTAGGTTCATAATGACATTAGAAATTTTACAATTGTTTATCGATATTTAAATTTACGATGATATAATTTATAGATATTTAAATTTAAGAGAATATAATTTTTAAAAAAAAATCATAAATATTTAGAATAACTACATTAAAAAATATGTTATGAAATTAGGAGAATTTCAACTATATACTATATATTTTATTTATACTTTTTACTTACATTTTAATTTTCTTTGACTTTATCTATTTTTTAATTCTTTTCACCTGCCTTTCTTTATGAAGTAACGAGGCGGTTTCTATTTAGATAATGAATTTTTATAAAAGTTCTTTACGACAGAATAAACGTATTGCTGTTTTATATTAACTGTGTCATTTCGGAATCCATTCTTTACATAGTTGTTCATTTACTTTAGGGAACACGCGAAAAATTATACTTTTTCCTTTTGTTTTTATATCAGAATTTTTGCAAGTTGCAATCGCGCAAACTGGCATTTCGATAATAGTTTTAAATTCTTGTAAATTCACTGCAAAAACTGAGGAAAGTCATTATAGAAAATAACAAATGTCTTAGAATATCTCGCAAAAAGAAATGATCCAATATTAGTTAGAGCTAGTAAGGCCAAACGCTCCGTTCTTGAAGTAAAAGTGCGAGCTTTGCGCCAAAGTGACGTCACTAGAGAAAATCGGAGGTTTGGTGCGGCGAGAGCTACTTCAAAGGAGTGAACCAGCCCTTCTATTCTCTTTAGCCCTGAGTTCCACCACACCTAGTTTTAACAGTTCTCTCTAAATTCCTTCAACTTTTGAAAAGTAAATAATCGTTTCACTGTCGACTTTTCGTACGATCTAGTTCATAATTTTAACTTGACGTCATTATTCTTTATTTAATGATAAATCCTTATCAATATTCAAATTATTCTATCAGAGAAATGAACTTCTGTAAAGAAAAGTTCAAATCTTATAAAATGAAAAAAAAATACAATTCAAGATTTCAACAGACTTAGAGAATATTTTTATTATATCTGGTTTAATCGCTCTGCTTAAAATGTACCAATCAAAGACACGATTTATAAATGTAGATATTATAAGAATTTTTATTTTGATGAAAAAAGTTGCAATAAAAATGCTGTCGATGCAGAATTGGAAAGTGTTTTTTATTAAAATAAGAGATTCATATTTAAAACATTTTAATTCAACACAAAATCGTTTGCATATAACAAAAAAGGAAGGATGGAGTACTTACATTCTTTGACATAAAACTGTTTTTTTTTTCCTTCTGTTTTTGAACTGTATCGTCAGAACATCTTGGATCGAGCTCTAGAAATTTCAAAGTCAGGGAACTGACCCACCCCATTTAACATTTCTAACAGAACGAGTTTCCCCGATGTCTAGATGCAAAAGAAACTTTTCAAACCAATATGACGACCTGTACTTGGAAATTTATCAATTGTTTACCGATGCTCTCTCTTTCACTACATCAGAAAATAAGGTCAGAAGATAAATGTATATCATAAGTATAGCAGAAGATTAAAATATCACATTATATTTTGGCAAGTTAAAAAAACGATACAAAAGAAAAAACAAATTACGAACCATTAAGCTTTCATTGAATAATAAATGAACGTTTTATGCTGATAGACAACATGTCTTCAACAAGGAAATAGCCATATTTCTATAATGTCAAAAGGCTGACTCTGTATGCATAATATGTTTATCCTCAAGGTTTGCCAATTACTCGTATAACAGAATAAACTGAACAAGAACCATGTTTGAATATTATAATGTTTATTTTAAAAGCATTAATCACATCTTGAGAAAGGTATGTATATCTATATTATTTATATTATATAAAAAAAGATGATTCTCAACGAAACTTTTGATTAGAATTGAACGCACAGCAGTGTTTGCTCGCATGTTTGACAAAAATAACGATGTTTGTTTCATTATTAAAGGATTTCACTACTCTTACCTTTTTGAAAAATTTAGGTGCATATCTTCGAAATTTTTAAATTGATTTTTTGGTTTAATTAAATATGCAGTTGCATAAGTCAAATCATTTCTCACGAGCTAAGTTCTTGAGGTGTTTTACGATGTGCTAACCTCTAAGATTAATAAATATTAGTTTTAAATCTTCCTTGAATATTTTTTAAAAATATTTTTTGCCTTTGTACTGGTAGACATCAGAAATTTAATATCAAAACTAAACTAAATACTGTCTAGCAACCACAAGATGAGCTATCGTCTTCGCTCAAACTTACTTGGGCCTCATTCTGTGATTGTCAGACAGTACATCACTTTTTATTTGTCAATTATTATATTTTTGCAGTTTCAGCCTCGGAGGCTCGGGGGATAAAAAACTCGCCTTCTTATGAGGTGAAATGAATTGCACCGACCACATTGCTGACACAAAATGCACTCACAAGGGAAACTAGGGAAGTGTGACTCACCAATTTTGAAATAAACTAGTGGGATGTATGCCTTATGAGGAATAATTTTAGGGGGCAACATTCGTTTCGGCCCATAGAAGGTCCTGTGAGAGATAAAAAATAATTCAATATATAGAAAAATCGGTATGCAGACTTCAATGCAGACTGTTAGTTATTGTAATTGTCTCATACTCCAATTAATTTTGTGGTACTTTCACGTGCTATATAATGCATATTTATTGTCAAAATTGATTTCGAAAATTTTATATGTCTGCAATTTTTCAGAAAAACCTGTTAGGTTAATTTAAAAAAAAAATTTGACATAAATTTTTTAAAATTATTTTTTTTAAGAAATTTTCCAAATTAATTGGAGTATGTAATTGCAAAGCAATTAATTAATTAATAATTATTTAATAATTAATTAATAATTAATTAATAATCAGTTAATTTGCTAATTAATTTATTATTTTGTTAATTAATTAACCAATCAATTACAAATTAATTGGAGTATGAGACAATTACAATAACTAACAGTCTGCATTGAAGTAATAAAATACCGATTTTTCTATATATTTAATTATTTTTTATCTCTCACAAGACCTTCTATGGGCCGAAACGAATGTTGCCCCCTAAAATTATTCGTCATAAGGCATACATCCCACTAGTTTATTTCAAAATTGGTGAGTCACACTTCCCTAGTTTCCCTTGTGTAGATCATGGGTTAGAGTCCTCGTGCCGGTCAGGATAACCGTGATAGGTTTTCGTGGTTTTCTTCTCCATATAACACAGTAGTCCTTCACGAAAGCAATCTCTCCCAATACTTGATCTATGAGTTTCCTTGTCATCTGGAATGGGTTCAAAATTACGAGGCTGCGGAATTGAGCATTGATTGCTGTAAACTCAAAATTGGGTCGGATATTCGACGTTGATTAAGTGAAGTAGGTTAATAGTATTTAATTTTTCGGTGTAGAAATGAAAATTTGTCCAAACAATGTTGGAAGGAAGAGCTATCAGTCACCAAACGAATTATGTAGAGATTGTAATCCTTTCTAAATGTAGGGTAATCGATTTACGGTAAAAATTAATTGTGAAAACAAGATATGTACTATAATTAAGCACCAATAATTGTGAATGATACATCGATCAATAATAATTGCAAGTTTGGTACTGACTATGCCAATTAGATATCAACTACTGATAAAAAATATTTTGATGTAAAATCTTGATGGAGTCGCAGTAACCAATAAAAATCGTTGAAACGTTATGATGTTGAAGGGGCGTTTCTTTTCCAACCAAAAGAGATGAGGAGGAGTTAGAAAACAAGTTCAGGCTTATCATTCACACACATAAGTGAAGCGAAGCCAACCGTGAAAGAAGTTTGTTTTTCATTGATGAAGATGCTACAAATCCAAACCAAATAGAATAAATACCTTCGAAATACAAATGCCTGAAGCATCAAAGAGAATTGGACGAAGCGTAACCATGACGAAATAAAATAACACTCAAAATAACTTGTGGTAATGTTTAATGGGTTTACTGCAAATATAGGTTAATTAATTAAAAGAGACAATTTAAGTTATGGAATCAGATCCAGAAAGAGATTCTTTTTGAATAAACGTACCTTTCTCGCGAATTTTTCGAATTTCTGACTTTCAAAAAGGGGAGGAGCCGCAAAATCGAAAATGATGACCGAATAATTTCGGGGAATGGTCGAAAACGTGAGTCACTTAATATTACCTAACTTTATATGTTATATATTTATTACGTACTTGAGTTTTTTGCAATACTATCTCTAGAGCAAATTCTGCCTGAATCAAACTTACGTGATTTTAAAGTAGCTTTTCGAAAATTCTTTCCGAAAAATCTATAACTGTTATGTATATAATCTATAATTCTATGATCATAATTAACCATTATTATGTATAAATTTTTTTTTGCATGACTTTGAACATTTTAATTTAAATGTTAAAATTTGCATGAACGCAGTCGAATAGCTCTAGAGATTTAAAATACGGAGTCTTAAAAGAATAAAAAAATACGAGTGATAAAAATTTTAACCATCATTATTAAATTAAAATAATTAATAATTATAAAAATTATTTTTTACATGAAATTTAGATGCAAGAGATTTTTTTTAAAATTTATGTTAACCTTTTTATTAAAGCCATAATACCGACATCGCAAAAATTCTACACATTTTGAATATCAGAAAATCCATTATAATCATTTTCAGAAAGCAATTTTATTGAGAGATTATATTTTGCGTATGTCACGAGCTTCTCGCAACGTAGTGATTCACTTTTAAAGTAAAGCAAAAATTCCCGATACAGCTCATTAAAGAATCATGGAGTTTACAGTTTTATATGGTTGTAACAAACAGCGTGATGACGGCCACCACCTTTAATTCTCAGACAAGTCAGTACTCATCGACATGAAGCTGAGGCTCTGAAAGTTGAAGTTGAGCTCTGGAAGCTCTTTAAAAGACTTAAGAGCAATTTGTTTCCTCAGTTATTAAATGTTTTCGTAATCTAAACCTATTCAAATCATTTAAAAAAATTTTCTATTATTATTCGTGGCACTATATAATGTAAAAAATTTCAGATCAAATTACGACAAAAATAGCCGTACTCAGGGGGCCACTACTTTTTATCGTAAAATTCATTTCCACAGTAAATTATTGCAGAGCAAAAAAATCTGCTATACCATAATTTTTATATACAGTGATATTTACTGTAAAATCACAATCACTCGGTCTTCGTAATTACTGTAAAAGTAACTGTATAAAAGTTTACGGTAAAAATGGATCTTATGGAGGCTGCACTCAGGATGCCAATACTTTTTACCGTAATTTGGCCCGGATTTCTTTTTATAGCATAGCCTCACACAGCTAATCGCATCTATTACTGTTAAAATTGCGGTATAAGATTTTATGGCATAAAATTTTACGGTAAAAATGGATATTACGGTAGATTGGATTTTATGGATGCTGCAATCACGGAGCCAGTACTTTATACCGTAATTTGATCCTTAATTTTTTTACAGTGTAGCCTAGAGCAGGCCAGACGTTTTAACGAATTTTCTGAAGTCTATCAGATACATGCTGTATCCAATTAGTCCCTTTTAATATTCTCAAATCTATCTGAGTGAAGTTTTACCCTGTTTTCTTATGAGATTAAAGGCTTCGTGGGATTTTTATTATCAGATCTTAAAAAGTGCGCAAGTTACCTTTATAATCATTTCGCCACCGTATTATGCCTGGTTGCTTATATCTGTTACAAAGAATTAATGTCTTATTCATACATGGCTCCACTGAAAAATAAGAGACGCACACTCTGCCTGAAAATCACTCGGATTTTCATACTAGGCTTTCTGTCATTGGCAAGTGGCATTATTAATGACAACAACAACAAAGAATTTATTGTAAAGAATTCGCCAGATGTTATTTCCTTAGATATCACTGAATCACATTCTTTCATTTGAGCATTATGGAAACTATATTTTTAAATAAAACAAAATACAACAGTCTGAGTAAAGTTTTTTTCGAAACATACTACGCTAATTATATATTTTTAAAAAATTCAGCAGCTGTAAGACAGCATTTTAGTTACGAAAACGTATAGTTTTTTACCTCTTGAAAGTGGAAAAAAAAAGAAACGTCGAAGAAACTTTTTTTAATTGTTGCCATCATTCAAATGCTTTCCAATATTTCTTTCAGTGTTTTAATATTCACTACATTCTTTTTTCAAACAGGAAAATCCAATGCAGTATTTGCGAACTTTGAAAGATCGATTTGATCGTCAAAGAAATGCAATTCTGGTAAAAAATATCACATCAATAATTTCTTCCGTAAAAGCTGGTAAAGCAGCCTATGTTGACGATTTCTATGTATTATCAGATCTGATAAAAGATGACTACAAGGAAACGGGAAGTTGTCATCTTTCTTTGGCGCCAAACACTTTTTTGGAAATTTATTTGGCCATAGCAGCAAGAAAAGGAAGTCCATACATGAAAGAAATCAATACTTTGTGAGTATAAAAATACTTCTTCAGTATCGATTTCTTCTTTATATGTAAAAATATCTTTTCATTGTTTGTAAACAAGAAGGCGCGTCTATCTCTTCTATGATGCTAACTTTTTCTTATGGTTATTGGATTAGGGTGGGTTGGAAAACAATTTTATTTTTTTCCTATATAGTTTTGAAAGTGGTATGGTTAGAGAAAAGAAAAATGATGCCAAACTATAATGGGTTTTTATTTCCTTGCTTTTTTTCTCTCCACTGCTTTTGAAGAAAATCTAAATGTAGTTATTTTTTATAAATTTATAACACAACAAAACAGCTGTGCTATCGAAGCGCCATAGTTTAACAAAGGGTAGAGAATGGTTTCACGAACACAGAAAGATTATATCAGCGATGTTTTTTACTAAATAATTATCAGTTTCTGCCACATTATTGTACCATTTTTTTAGATTACCATTTTTTGTTTATTTTACCGAATATATCAGTTTTTAGCAGCGATGGCTCAGGGGATAGAGCGTTCGCCTTCCAATAAGGTGAACCGAGATCGGATCCCTGGATGGCTGGTCGATACGAATTCGTATCCGGCTTGCACCGACCACAGTGCTGACCTTAAGTATCCTCAGTGGTAAACGGATCATGGGTTGGATTCCTTAGCCGTCAGGCTAACCGTAGGAGGTTCTCGTAGTCTCCCTCTCTATGTAACGCAAATACCTGTTAGTTCCATCAAAAAGCCTTCTACGAAGGCAAATTTCTCCCAACACTTGATCCAGGAGTTCCCTTGTCTTCTGGATTGGGTTTAAAATTACAATGCTACGGAGGTGAAAATTAGTAGTCGTAAACCCGAAAATTGGGTCGACTGTTCAACGACGGTTATTAAAAAAATATGTCAGTTTTAAAATCATTAAGGAGCCGTTAAAAATGGTCAAACGGTCTGTTGGTCAAAAATTGATATATGGGGCATCATTTAATCTCAGAAGAGTGGCATTTAATATTTTTCGTTACTATATCGACCGTTTGTTAATCCATCTAGTTTACCAAAGGATACCTTTACATAGGATTGTTAAAATTAAACGTACTCAGAAGCTCTTTAGTTCTTGATCTGCTGAACAAATCCCAATAAAACTTCATGGATATGTTATTTAGATCATGAGGCATAGGTTACAAAGAAAAAATAGCAGCAACTTCCCATCAGGCGGCTCTAAAACGCAATGAGAAGAAAGATTACGCTTAAAATTACAAGAATAACATGTTTTATTTATTCACACACCTGCGTGTTCTGTGTGCATATCTTAAAAGTCAATAATAATCTTAAGGTTGCATAAATGCATCGTTTGCATATTGGTTAAGTAGTATAGCGCCATCTATTGGCAAATTATTTTTTCATTGGTAATCTTAGCCCTATAATCTACATGACATATTTTTAAAGTTATATTTAGATCCTTTCTATAGAATCCAGAACTAGAAGCTAATGAGTAATGTCGATTTAATTTTAAACCTCCATGGTTATAATAATTCTTAATGTTGCGCCATTTGCTATTTGACGAGCACTATTTAATTAGTGAGTGCCATTTAATATTTTCCAATACTATGATGACCGATTTTTTTTCAGCTTAAGAATTTGAAAATTATGAGTATAGTGATTGAATAAGTGAAAGAGAAGGAGTGCGTAAGTTTCTGGATAGAAAGGAATCAAAATTAAGAATAAGCAAATCACATTCTAAACAGCAAAATTAATGAAGAAATGTTACAACATAATTCCTTTAGGAGAAAAGTAAAAAATAATCATACCATTTTTAACGCCAATGATACTAAATTATTTTGGTAATAAGTACTATTTTAAATAAAACAAAAAGTAATCGATATATTAAAAGACTAAACTGATCGAGAGATGGTACTAATTCGTCTATTAAAGTAAATTTGTGTGCTTGTCAATTAAGTAATCCTTGATTGGAAAAACCATTGAGTGAACGAATCGGTTTGTTATTCAATAATTAAAAAAATATTGACGTTTAATTTATGGTATGACAAGTACTCAGCATGATCGGAAATTTTTTTCTCTATTCTTTTAATTTTTGAAGGGAAAAACGAAACTATATTTAATTGTTTTCCATTTTGTTCCAGTTTGCGCCACTTATGGCTTGGAGGTTTCATGCAACACTGGTCTGAAAGGTTTTCAGAAATGAATATACACGAGTGCTTCGCTGTCACAACATTTGAGAGAGGAAGAAGAAAAGACTTTACATTGTTCGATCTCTTCGGTGCTTTCATGATGCTGGCTTTAGGTTTAGTTATTTCCTCTGCCATGTTATGTTTCGAACGCATTTGGCGATATTTGGTGAAAGTCATAAAACAGAGAAGACCTAATTACAGATATTCGAATTCATTCTTCCATAAGACTGTCATATTGGCCATTAGAAAAATTGATTGATTGATTATAATGAGAAAAAATAATTGTTTTAATTTCTTTTAAAGTGATGCCACTTTAAATCAAACGTGGGTTCGCTATAAGCTGGTTGTATATTTATCCTGTTTAATTATCAGGGTAAAATTACTCATTAAAATCCTGAATCTGTATTCGTCATAAACGGAGAAAAAAGTTCTTGTAAAATTAATTAACTGTTCGGTAATGACATTTTTGGTAAAAGAAACCATAACTTTGCTTAATAAAATTAAAATATACGATATTTAAATCATTCATTTGGTAATTTTTCCATTCATATGGTAACGGTTTACCGGAAAATCTGATTTTCAAAATTTTAGTCCGTATTACCAAACATTAAGTTAAAAATACGAAACTGAAATGTAAATTAAAACAAATAAATGGTTTTTAAGTCATTTTCTAAGATATTATAACAATTCCCACCATATTTTAGTAGTTATAACTGTACTTTCTTTTCTCAGTGTAGGCATGTCTGCATTAAAAACAAGATGTTAATCATTGCCAGGGCTAGGCCCCACTGTTTTCGACGAATTTCAACCGTACAATCTTGCTGAAACCTGCATGCTAATTCAAAGATATAATTTAAAATTTTTTTGTTTAAAAATATATGTTTTAAAATTTTGTAATATATATTTTCAAATTAAATCTCAAAATTAATATATATTTTAAAATTAAATCTCAAAATTAATATATATTTTAAAATTAAATCACTAATCCCAATAAACTATAAATAACCCATATAATGTTCTTTAATAACGATTACATAAAAGGAAAGAACCGTGATGGCTCAAGAGATAGAACGTTTGGCTTCCAATCAGGTGAACCGGGTTCGAATTCCAGCGATGACTGATTGATACGAATTCCGCATCCAGCTTGGCACTAGGATAGGATGGAAGTCGCCGTTGAGGTCCTAGTAGTCCAGGTATACTGTCTCGAAGCTGTTCTAGAGGTTTTGTAAAAGTTTGAAGTTCATCAAGCAATGCATCTAAAGCATTTTCATTACATAAAAAGAACGCATGACAAGTGACCGATTCTTTCCATTGATATCAAGTATGAGATGAAAATATAGAATTTCTTGCACAAGTATCAAAGTAAGTTACATAACTAAAGTCCTCTTTGAGGTTTGAGTTCTTTAAGCGACTCTATTCATTGTTTTATTATTGGACATTTATTTTCGAAACAGCATAATGAAAAAATATTATTTTAATAAAGAATGGTTTAAATACTTATATCAATTACTTGACTTGTAATAAAATAAAGAAGTGTGTGTTAAAAACAATTTCTGTCGAACAGAGCTACACCATTTGTAAATACTTTTTTTTGCATGTAATTTAAATACCAAAGATCAATGAATTTTACTTTTTAAGTAAGCAGTTTAATTTATTTAAGTGTATTTAACAATGCCGCTTTAAAAAAAAGGGAGGAAATTGGGCGGAATTTTAAGTTAAATATCAAAAGTGAACCAAGTGTGACATCACAATAGTAGTTTCATAGCCGACTAAAACGTTTTATTGATCCATTTTGCCGGCATTGCATATTTTAAAAACTTTTCCCCTTACATTTGTTCTACACCTTATTTGTAACAATATTTATAAAGGCAAAAAAAAAAAAAAAAAACATTTTAATTACACGTAATTAAAATGCTCTTTAGTTAATATTTCCATAAAATTTTAATATTTTTATAATCCTCCCTATAGAAATAAAAAGTTCAACATTAATCATTCATTCACGTAGAGAATTTAACTTAAGTACAGATACTTAAAAAAAAAAAAACAAAAAAAAACGGAAGACATAGAAATGCAATGTTCGCTGCATTCCATTTCGGCTTTACTCAATTTTATGTTTAGTTATAAAATTTATCAACAGATGGTGCTGTTGACTGATAATAACTATAAGACAATGTTTTCTGATGAATGTCGGGCTGAAATATGTCAATAGGCATTTCTTAATTTTGTTTTAACATTGGTACATAACTTTCTTGTTGCAAATATTGGTAATTTTGAAAACAACGTTTTATTGTTTCAAATAGTTATTACAGCCATTTGTTGAAAAATTTTGAAACTAAGTTAAAACAATAATAATTGTACTTTAATGCGCCATTCTTTTCTCGTTAATTTGGGATTTCCGGATTATATATATAAACATATATATATANCCCTCAGCTATATAAATTAAGAATGTAATCTTAACATTTTTTCTTAAATCAACAGTATAAAAAAAGCTTACTTTTCATTTCAGAAATATTTTCCTATTTCATAATAATTAATTTGCATTTAAAATTTATTATCATTATAATTTTTTTGAATTACAATTTTAAAAATTTGGGGCTGATTCAATTTGTATATGAAGGCCGAAATTTAATGCTTTACTTTTAAAAAGAAATTTCGCCGATAAAGCTTTCGTATTTTTACTTTTATAAAGAGTCTAAAAGCAAAGTTGAAGAATAACTTTATACGCATAATGAAATGTGACTCCAAAGCTTATTTAAGCTCAATTTATGGAAAATAAATCTTTTCAGATGAAAAATGCAACACAATGAATGAGAAAGCTTTTAATAAGAAATTCAAAGTATAAAGAAATGAATACAAAAATGTTCGCTGCTATTTTAAAATTTCAATAGTTCAGGAAACGCTCATTTTCTTGGATTTACAGTTCATTTATATTCAAATACTTATTTGCTAAAAAAATGAATAAAAAAATTGAGGCTTGTATATATTTTAATAACTATTCATCTAAAAGAAAATCTGCTTTTCATAATTTGCATTCCAATCCTATTTTAAGTCATGGGCTAAAGGAAACCCGCATTTTAAAAGAAAAATGTTTGAGTGAAAATAACGATTTTTAGAAATAAAAATATACATTCATTATATACTTATTTACGCTATTAAATTGATCTGTTTTTTGAAGGAATTTTATTTGTAAATGATCAGAAAGAAAGATGAAAAATGAATAACTTTTTGAGAGATGTTTAAGAATTTTTAAATTTTTGGAGAGAGATTCCTGTTCTTTTCAAAAGAAAACTTTGTTAACAAGAATAAGATTTAAGAAAAAATTGTACGAAACGTTAGAATAAATATTTTTTTACGTACAAAACATGCAAATAGAATCGTAATACTTTAATTTCTGATATTATTATTGGACTATAATATTGGCAAACAAAAACTTCTAGCATTGTTTACCGTACATGTTCATCCATAAATATTGCTAAGAATCTTGTCAACAGAAAAGACGGATACAGATTTTATTTATAAGAACAGCAGTTATTATAAAGATTTTAATTGTAAAGGAAAGGAAAATCCTTGAAAGTAATGTTATTAAAAAAATTTCGCGGTGCAAATTACTTCCTTAAGTACATGTAATACAAAGAACTTTAATAATTGTTTAGAAATTTTGGAAAAAGTTGATCTTAAATAACTTGGTTTTGGATGATTTTAACCTCCTCATTGCTTCACTGTTTAATCGATAGTGATTTGCCAAAATTTGAAAAGATTAGTTATCTTCTTTTTTATGTAAATATTTATTTGCGACCCTTAACTTTCGTAGTCTTACTGTCTGCCTCATATATACAGACAGTCCCAAGACTCATGGTACATACGTTAGGGAATGATAGAAGATAACTAAACAAAAAAAAAATCCCCATACAATCCATGGTTCGAACATTGGCCACCAGAATAATAGTAATATTTGTATACCAAGGTTCGAACTCAAGTTGTAACACACTAGTCTTCTGAGCCTGGACTTTTTCTTCTGGGGTCGTATGAATAGCCTCATCTACGACGATTGTCCCACAGGTTTTGCTGAAGATCTTGCTGTCCGGATATCCGTAATCGCTGACACCCATAAGATAGATGCCTGGTGTTGTTTATTTCTGCCAATGTACGACGGTGTAAAGCTTACGGTAATGTTGGCGGCCTCAATTTTGAGCAATTTCTGTGATGGGGGACTTGGTGTTGTTTAATTTCATTTTGTTCAATAAGATGTTTTTCTTCATTTTATCGGGTTCTTTTTATTTCATCTCTATCTGTCTTGTTTACCGCCATTTCGTGACACAACATGTTTCGTGCTCTAGCGCTTTAGGACTTGCGTTCCGACCATGGGGTGTGTAAAGACTTTTAAATTTTCTCATAAAGACGAGTCGCCTGCATCTTAAATTAATTTATTCAAAGCTATAGATGTACAAAACAGACATGATTGACACATCACCGACAAATACTAACATAGACAGAACATTTATCGAAAACCGCCATCCATCTTTTTTAATCTCGACTGCGACTTCTCTTCAGGAAAAAAAAGAAATCTGAAAGAAAGGTTTTTGTGCCATATAGTGGCCAGTTTCATACAAGTGTATGGTGATTTGTGCTTGCCTAGTTGTTTTCGATCACCCTGTAACTCTCTGTACATTATTAATTTGAGATTAATATAGATTATAATGTGAGATTACTAGAAAATACACTATGCAACAAAGTTATTTTTTCCATTTTGTTTTCGGTTTTCAATATATTATTGGTTGCATGGAAACTATTGTAACCTTAGAATCCTAATTTTAGACTATGTTATACCATATTCCTTTTATAAAATATCTCATGAGTATAACAGAATAAAAAAAAATTCCGTAAGTACTTCATGGAATGTCAAACTTGTTGTAAAAGCAATAGCCTTGTGCTCTTCACAGCCAAGAAAATTATTAGAGTTGGAAAAATTTATTCTCATACAGTAGATTTTTTTGAACTTCGTTTGAAATTATTTCGCTTTCATAGACTTTTTTGTTGTAAAGAATATCTTCATATATTACATTACATGAGATAAGAATTTTTTTTGGCTATTTTAAAACTTTATGGTTCATTGCTGACATTGAATGTTGAAAATTAGGCTTCCCCATTATCACGATAAGGTGTACTAATACTCATTCAATAAGTATTTGGTATATATTTTTTTAGACGATAATTATTAATAAGCAAAATTCTGATCCCAGAAAACAATATAAAAAAACTGTTTAATTTCAAAGTAATAATACATAAAACCATCCAATTTATTTAAAACCCCGGCCAAGAATGATATTTGAAAGAAACCATTTAATGTTTTCATTTATACTTTTGGAATATTTTAATAACTTCATCATTTATGATTATATTGATGAAAATAGGGAAAACCACTCGTTCACTTCCGCTATCAATCTCATTTTAATAGAAGAAGTAAATAATTAATTTCCTATTGTAGTGAAGATATGCTGTTTTTTTTTCAATAATCTGCAGAAATGAAAGAAAAAAGGGTGTGAGAAAAAAATGAAAGTAAATCGTAAATTTGAAAATATTGGGAAAGGACATAGTTCAGGGATCTGCAGATAGTTAAAATCAATAATGTAATGTAATTTTATCTAGTATATTGTACTCCAATAATTGTGCATTAAAATTGTAAATCATATTTCCGAACACTTTATTCAGAAAATGTGAGGCTCCAATTGGATACCTGTAAGTGACGTCATCGTAGATAAATCGTATCATTTGTTGATTCAAAAGCCAATCAGGTTCGACAGAGACGTGTGACGTAGTTACAGTTATCCAATTAAATCTGTTTTAAATCACATGGTTAGGCATAATTACGTTTTCTCGAGTTGCAAGTACCCAATTTTAATAACAAGGAGAATAAACGCCATCTCTTTAATAAGTTAGTTATAAATATGAGATTGTTTAAGCAAAGCTAATAGTGATGCTTACTTTATATGGTATTAGGTAAACCAAAGTGAAAGTGTTTCCGATACTACGCCCCTCAGCTAGATCAGGCAAAAAAAAATCTTTTGATAGATATTATAAATAAAGATTCATGCTAGGTAATGATGGTCGTAGTGTGCATGGTGTGTTCAACAGCAGAGAAGTAAATAGTACAAGAAACAATATGTCTGCACAGTTTCGTAACAGTGCAAATTATTTTATTCCTGAAATAACAGGCTTTTACAAAACTGCAACTGAAGCGTTTATTTTCCATTTTAAAACTTCATATTCAAAAACATACTAACATCAAGTAAAATACATGACTTTTTTTTGTTTACTTTTTCTGATGGTTGAAATGATTAACATTCTCGCTTTATTCTCTCAGACCTACAATACAATTAAGGCAACCACATTTTAATACCAGTAGTATAGAAATACAGAAAGACATCAATTGAATTTCAGCAATTTTAATATCAAACTTTGGTCATTAAATTATTTAATTCAACCAGTTTGAAACTCCATTTTTTTAGTTTCTTCCTCAAGTTTTTTTGCCTTAAAGTTGTGCATAAAACTGGATTATTTTTAAATTTTCTCTGATATTCTTTTAACTAACAGTTAGTTATTTAATTATTCTGGGAAACAGCCTAAAACTTTATTTTTTATGAAAACTATTTTTTATCGATATAGTCTTCACTTCAATGTTGACCATTAAATTATTTTATCCAACAGTTAAGAATTATTCAATATTTTAATTTTTTCCCAGAGAGATTTTACTCTTAGGTTTATCATTAAATTAACCCATTTAATAGTTCTCAAAATTTTATTTTTAAAAAATTCGTTTATGCATTCTTGTTGTTTCTAAATTTAATTTATTTTACAATTTAATTACGTAATATAAATACTAAAAAAAAGAACGTTCCATTTTGTATTCGACTATAAGGTTTTAACAATTAATAAATCGAAATAAGTTATTAGTTTTCTTAATAATTAGCTAAAAACATACTTAAAAAAATTAAAATTTTATTAAAATACAATTTTGTATTACGGGTCTTTAGTCTTTTTTTTAATTTTTGTTAAGGGTTTAGTTGTTTCATTCTGTGTTTTGCCTAAAATAAGTAAAATGTGAAAACAAGATAATGAAATTACACAAAAGTATTTTTTCCTCACAAAATTATAGTTTATGAATCCAATAAGAGTTCGATTTGGAACGAGTTTTGAAATAGTATTTTTTACAAAAATCTTTCATTAACAACTATCGGAAAATATTGAGTATTTTTAAATTGTTTTTTCGTTTAATTTCTTTCAAGTAACAATAAAAAAGTATCTTCATTTATTATTTTCCTGCAACTAGAAAAACTCATAGTTAACTATTAAAATTCTTATAATGTTATATTATCGTTATCAATGTAATTCTCGAATTTATTAGTCAATTTATATATTTATTCTATATTCATATAGTTAAAATATGTACAATAAATCTTTTGATTTACAATAGTAAAATCAAATTTAATGAATTGAGTTAGCAAAGATAAGTCAATTTAACGATTTAAATGTTTTATTCCGTTTTAGTTCATTTGAATTTTGAAATTAACTATATCAATAGTTTATTTACTGGAACTGAAATAATTGAAGTCTTTCTGTCTCAATAGGATAATTAAACTACACAATTCAAACATCATTTTGGCACCATTCAGGTGGGCAAATAAGTACAAAATTCCTGATGCAGTATATTTATGTATATATGTACAATAGAATTACAGAACTTTTATTAGTTTCGTAATAACACTGCAAGTAGAGAAAAAACTTATATTTTCAAAATTTACAAGACATACGAATCACGTGATTGTTTGGAAAGCCTTAAGGTACTCGTAGCAACTGAAAATTTCTTTGGAATTCAGCGAAGGAGTTTGCGCATCGATTTCTGCTGTTTACTCAAAATCTCATTCAAGTAAAAAGTAATTATCTCATTTAAAATACCTGCAGTGTTACTACGCATAGTTACAAAAACTTACAAATAATATTTGGAAATCTTCATAAGATATATAATTGCAAAGAATGTTTTCTTATTTTTAAAATTAACTATAATAAATTTAAAAAGGAGTTATACTTGCTGAATATTTAATACTGATTACTAGAAAATATTTACAGCTTTAATTTAATTTAAAAGAATAATTAATAAAAAAAAATGAAGTTGTTGCTTGAAATAATAATAAAACCTTTGAATACAGTATAGATTTGAATATGATTTAGTATTCTAACAGTGCATGTTTTCTCTTTATAATTATAAGATTTTTACAATTAGAATATCTTATCTACAATTAATATTAGTATTCACATGTATTAATTTTGACATAATGGTTAAAAAAACATTTTTCTACAGAGTTAAACCTTCCAATAATCAAAATAATAAAACGTTTGACTTTTTATAAATATTTTCTTAATGCAAATTGTTTTTATAGTTTATTTAGCTGTTTAATAGAACGAGTTTAAATTATATATCAGTAATAATAACAATAAAAATTTAATTTTGTATACATCTTAAGGAAGTAAACTTTAAATTCACAAGATTTTGGAAATAAGCTTAAAAATATTTAGAAACAGAAGGACAAATAATTGTAAATGTAAAGAACAAAACCAGCACTATTAAGTGAGTTATAGTCCTATACGGAGATGCAAGCTGCGCCTAAAGAAGTAAAGAGTGGTGACACAAATGATTTAATTTGAACTTTGTGAATTATTTGAACTTATGAACACAAATGATTTAATTTGAATCCTGGTTAAATAACACATTCGTAACTATCAAAATATGTTTAAATGACACAGAATATACGTTTAGCTTTAAGTCTATGCGATAGAAACATTAAACATAAATTGTAAAAATTAGATTTTAACTACAAATTTATCATCACCTCTTAGTCGCAGTTTGCTCCTTGGCATTTGACAGACATTGTTTTAAATAAAGCATACAGATAAAGTATTTCAAAGCATTGTTTGTCTTAAAGTGATTACAACAAAGTTTCAAATAATAAACAAAACAATATTAATCTGTTAGCTACCAATAAATTTTTTACAATTTTGTAACTGTCTATGAACATCATCATAATTTGAAAAGAAAAATACATACAATTTGGAAAAAGAACTGAAAGTATCAAAAAGTTTTTAACACGAGTATCAAGTTCCCAACAGTTTCATTTGCGCAGATATCGCTGCATTTCCAATTATTTCAGTTGCTACAAAAACTATTGTACCTTAGGCCATAAAATTAGATACTTTCAGCTCTTTTTTGTTTACGCCATGTGATTTCTGATAATTATTTTTTCCAAAAGATTACATTACAATTCATTATTTCAATTTTGATTTTTGCCCAGTTTAGAAAAAAAAATTTACGATAGTTTTCAATCAGAATTCACATTTTCAATTTGTAAAAAGTTACATAAATATATAAAAACTGAGCTTAAAAAATTTCACAGAATGCACAATAATCAGAACATCATTTTTCAGATTATCTACTATTTTTCATGATGGATAATTATATAAAAAATTGATAAAACCGTTTTAAATACTAATCATATTAATAATCATAATGTGATGATCCACTAATGATTATCAGCTCAATACTTTGACATAACTGGTAAAAAATGTATTACATCAAGGACCACAATAGAAGACAAACAAATTACTAAATGGCCTATTTATTACATTGCTTGTTCAAAGAAAACTACAACAAAGTTTTTTAAAAAAGTAAGAAAAATATTCGAAAGATGTTAATTTTGTTTCTTTGGCACATGTAAATGCCATAAAATCTAAGAATTGGTTAAAAAGTATAAGAAAAGTAAATATAAATTTTAAAAATTTTCAAGATCTATATCATCAGCACTAGATTTTTATTTTAAACTTTGCTAAAATTTACAGCCACAACAAATTTCTATCAACTTGTGTTTTATTTTTATTTTCAAATTCTATGAAACTTCCACTAAAATGTAAAAACACACCAACGATTCCAGTCGTACATATGGAATGAATATCATCATGATAATATTAATAAAAATAAAGAGAAAAAAAATCAAAACTATAGAGAATTTTTCAATCGAGGTTGACAGTAGTTAAAAAATTAATGTTCTGCACCACGGATAGGAAATAATATGTACTGATAATGAAGAAAGAAAATAAACGAAATTAACTTTCTCAATGACAAAAGTATTTTTTTTATACAAATGATGTAGATTCGGTCCCTCACAGTCCACAAAATCTCTTTCATCAAATATATTAACATGATAAATATTTTAACCACATTTTATTGATTATTCTACATCACGGTCTAGGTTCTACAGAACATGAATTCTAGGGAATCCAAATTGGGAACTATTTGTCAATAAAGCACCAGCGAGTAATGCTGATAAGTAAACCAAGATATATAAACATTTTCTTTAAGTAGAGCAGAAAGCGAATAATACAGCATGCTGCTGGAACAGATCAAAAAAGACAACAACAATTAGACAAGTGCAGTTCAGTTCAGTTCTCTATCAATTTAATATCTTAACTGTTCAAACAGACAATAGCAATTCAAGTTTACAGTCCATAACAGACTATTTCTATCTTCCAAATGGCATCCATACCATTTGTTCTATATAGAAATGGGGGAAATCATTTTTTTTTCAAACAAAAATATTTCATAAGTTTTCACAGAATATCAGTCTCATATATTTTATTCCTCTGTATCTGTGAAGCGGCTGGTTTCGCCGGCACAGCTGGTGCTTTTGAATTAGCAGAAGTGGTGACCACTACCGACGGCTTTGCTTCTTTAGGACTAAAATTAACCGCGTTTCCCGCCAAATGCGATTTTGCTTCCTTAGGATTAAAATTAACCGCGTTTCCCGCCAAATGCGTTAGGGATCCTGATGAGGGAGTCATTGAAAGAGCTGATTTGGATAATATATTACTTTCACTTCCAGTTTTCTTTAGGTCATTCATAATTGGGGTGGAAGTTGCAGATCTAGAGGGAAAGCGTTGAAGAATCTGACTGTTCTGGAGTTGCTGTAGCCTAGTGTACTGGTCCTGAAGAAGCTTCTGTTTACGAAGAAGCTCCTGATGCCGTTGTTCTAATACATCCTGTCTAGCTAGGAGTTGCGTGCGAGGAGGAGTAGGAGGGCCTAATTTTTTGGAACTTTTATTGGGAGTACCCCCATCTGGTGGGGTACCGCGGGATCCGCTAGATTTTCTCTCTTTCCCAAGGGGTGACAGACCGCTGCCAGTTTGGCCAACTTGCAGACCTTCCTGCGAATTCACACTTTCACTACTACTGCTGTTACTAGACAAAGTCTCTCTCCGAAGGCCTTCATCTGATATAGCACTGGTCCTCAGAAGTTCCTCGTCTTCCTTTTCCTTCAGAGCTGTACCCTCATCTTTAGACACAGACCTTGGTGCCGGCGCTTTTTTCACAGAATTGTCCATATCTCCAACTGGAGCTGAATTACTGCGCAATTGGCTGAACACCACATCTCTAGGACTACCAGGAACATTATCCTGAGTATCTGCAGTTGGAGATGTCATTGGTGATCGACTAGTCGTGCGTGGAGGTGGTGGAGGCGGAGCTTTCTTTTGAGAAATAGGGTTTGTTACCGTGCCTTCAACCCCATCTATAACAGTCTGCTTCGTATTGCCTCCTGGATTGACGGCTACTCTTACGATCATGTCTTGTGGTTTTTTAGATTCAGGAACTGGAGAATGGGATGGAGACACTACTGTTCGTTGAGCCCCCGATTCACTAACCTGCAATTTGCTTGTTATTGTTGCAGGTGATCGAAAAGCACTGTTTCCAGATGTGGTCACTTCTGGTTGTCCAGGCATAGAGGGAGCAAAAGATCGTGCAGGACTGCGCACGGGGGATTCAGCACTAGGATAGGATGGAAGTCGCCGTTGAGGTCCTAGTAGTCCAGGTATATTGTCTCGAGGCTGTTCTAGAGGTTTTGTAAAAGTTTGAAGTTCATCAAGCAATGCATCTAAAGCATTTTCAGAAGCTCTTTGGTGACCACCTGGTGGGACGTGTATCACAGTGTGGGGATCGGAAGCAAGAGCCTGAAAATTGAATTTTGAAAAAACATTTTTAGTAAGGCACAAATGGAAGAGCAAAACAGTTAGAACAATAAAAACGTTTAAGCGAACAACACATTTTTTTCATTAAAAAATATAATACATGTCAACATGAACTATCAACATTAGATGTATCGCAAAAAACAGTTTTAATTATTCCAATTTTTCATTAAAACTTGAGCTTTCTAAATAAAAACTAGCTTTAACTGAGTCTCTTGGCAGAAAGAAGAGATTTAACTATTTTCTTCAAGTAGTATGAAAATATTCTTAGATTCTTCCCGGAGTTTAAAGATCTATTCAAAATGAATCTTGAACTAAGAGAACTACACTATTTCTTTACAGGAATATTCTATCTATGATAATTAATTTGATATAGTAGATATTTTTTGATATCAATTCGATTTTCATTATATTTAATGAGCATGCGGTCTTTGAATGAAATAAATTATAGCTTGTAAAGTGTTCTCAATCTAAGATAAGGCAAATCTGATTAATGTCTTTTTTTAATTGAAGAACTTTTTAAATGGTTTTATTCAGTGACATTTGCTGGTACTCTGTACTATAATATTATACAGGGTGGTTAAAATTAAACGCACAGTACTCAGAGGCTCATATCTCCGGTTCTACTGGATGGATTCGAATGAAATTTAAAATATACGTTATGTAGAACATGCGCTCGAGGTTTTTGCAATAAAAAAAGTTGAAATTTTCGACAATAGATGGCGCTGTAATGACGTAAGAAGAAAGATAACACTAAAAATTCAAAGAATAAAGGAAGTTTTATTGAGTTACACACCCGTATGCTCTACGTTTTCAGCATATTGTTGACCGACAAGGTATGCACGTAGAGCATACGGGTGTGTAACTCAATAAACCTTCCTTTATTCTTTGAATTTTCAGTGTTATCTTTCTTCTTACGTCATTACAGCGCCATCTATTGTCGAAAATTTCAACTTTTTTTATTGCAAAAACCTCGAGCGCATGTTCTACATAACGTATATTTTAAATTTCATTCGGATCCATCCAGTAGAACCGGAGATATGAGCCTCTGAGTACTGTGAGTTTAATTTTAACCACCCTGTATATACCATAACATGGAAAAACACTAGAAATCAGGATTTCAATAAAACGCATTTACAGAAATTTTGAGTTACGAATTTAAATTTCCACAAAGATGTTTTATTATAAAGCTCTAGTTTGAAGTATAATAGTCTACACTAAAATATGCACACAAAAAAATTACACATGGGAAAAAAGTGAACCTACATTTAAATAAATAACATACAAACATTAAAATAAGTATAACGCATAAAATAGTTATCTCACATTGCTTTTTAATATGATGAAAAGTTTACAACACACAAAACTTCTGTTTTACAAGGTTAAAAATTCTAATTCCCAAGGTATTATTATGAAATAATATCTTTCTAATTTTCTGATTGCCATGACTAATCGTGTATTTTCTCATATTATTAAGACTAATGGTCAAGGCTAATGGTTTATAAAACTACGAAAGTAATGTTTATGACAATGAAGAGGCATGTAAGAAAAGGTTGAGTGATATTTTAGTTAGTTTGAGAAGAGTCAGTGTTTCCAAGTTCAAAACATCGCTTTACATATTCTTTTAATACGCACTTCAGTAATAGAAGAAATAAAATTTAAAAATAATTAAATTTCGATGAATTTTAATTTGCTAGTCTATAAATTATAATTCAGGTTCTTATTGATTGTAACTGGTTAAAATGTTTCATCATGTTATACTCTGTAAAAAGTTCCGTATCTAAATTACAGTAACTGGCACACTGAGTGCAGCATCCGTAAAATCTAGTTTACCGTAAAATCCATTTTAACCGTATAATTTTATACCGCATTTTTTTCAGTAAATATTACTGTAAAAGTTATGGTATATCAGATTTTTGCTCCTTAAAATTTAGCGGGAAAAATAGATTTTATGGTAAAAAGTACTAACAACATCAGTACCGGTATTTTTTTTTTGTACGTAATTTGATCAGGATTTTTTTTTACGGTGTAGTATGACATTAAGGGCCATCAATGAACGATGTCACACGTTTTTTCAATATTTTTAAAGTCCTAATCTTTGTTCCAAAGTGTAACATTTTATCATACCTCTTATACCCTCTTTGTCATACAATTTTATATAAAGCATACCAGTTTAAAAACAAAGCACATGTTATAGATCATATTTCAAATTTTATATTTAAAACTTTAACAGTGTTTGCGAGCATAATAATAATAATGATTAGGTGAGTATTTACTCTGTGCAAAAAAATCTGTAGTCTTACTAGAAAATCTCTAGGAAACTAGGATTCTATATTCATAAACATCTTTAGGAATGTTGCTGTATTAAATTTAGTAAACATCGCATGTTTACTAACTTTTAATTTAGTAAACATCGCATGTTTACTAACTTTAATGCAGTAACATCACAAGAAAAGTTTATGGAATTCCAAATTACTAGTAAGTTTATAGTAAGACTACAGATTTTTTTACAGTGCATTTTGATGAAAAAATATCAAACAAATAATATGAAAAAATTTAATAAGCTGATTTTAAATATTTTTTATTTTAATCGAAACGTGGAATATCACACTTCTTGTTACCTCCTATCCATGTCCCTCCCATTCAAGTGTGACATAATTTTTGGATGGCCCCTTAACATTAACTTCGATTTTTGTACGGCAGAGAAAATATATATGTCAGTTTAATATTAAATTTTTACAATTTCATAACTTTAAGTAACGTAATTACAAGAAATAAGGAAGTACTATTAATTCATAAAAATATTTATTTAATCGGAAGTCAGCTTTAAAATTTAAAACTTCTGACTTAATTCAATTGAAATTGTCGGCATAATTATTTCAGAGAAATTTTCTATGAAGTACTTGATGAGTTGCGTTATAAGGAAACAATAATACACAATCAAAATGGGGTTGGGGATCAAGAAATAATACTTAACTCGAAGACAAACCTGCTCATCGAGTCCCTGAACTTGCGAACCCTTCCACTGGCTGCGTAAAAAAGGAAAAATCCAGAAAACTCAAGCACTTTACTTGAGCAAAAAAACACTTTCTTCAAAAAATCAATTCTGAAAAAGGTCTAATCAAGCAGCCGTTTACAAAAAATATTATGACTGTGAAATTTAAGCCACTCTCAAGAACTGTGCTACATACATTTTGGAAAAAAATGTCATTTTTAAATTTCGGATAAAAACTAGGATTTTATTTCAGGGCTATCCAAGCATGATATTTCTAAAAAATGTAACACGTTTTGTGCATTGTTGTTACTTACACCTTTAATTTTCAGACAATAATAATAAAAGGACAAAACCCACAGTAAAATTAATCAAATATCCTCTCCTTAACAAAATATTCATTTCACATACTTCAAATTTTCTCAAGTTAAATATTTATTTATTTTTTATGTATGCAAAATCGTATATTTCTGAATACAAGCGGAAAAATTTCGGAAAATAATTCAAAAGTTTAAGTGAGAGATCAGCTTATAATTTAATCCATTGCATGGAAACAAAAATATTTTTACGTCAGGAGAGCATTAGCGTTAGATCGCTAAATGGCGCTTACCAAACATATAAATACACAAAATAACAGCATAAAATAAAAAGCCTAATTCTATATTTTTGCCTTATAAAACAGCAAACGAACAGAAAAAGTAAAATAAAAAGTCAGATAGTTCTCACTGTTAGCGTATGAGTTATTTTGGCTTTTTGCCAAGTTGAATTGCTGATAACATTAATCTCATTGGTACATGTAATGCGCTAAGGTTATTCAGAGGAAGTATTTATATTCACGTTTAAAAGGAGGTACTTGCAGTACTGAACTGCTTTGTTCATCAAAAATTATAATTTATAATATCGCAAGCACGGGAATTTCGTACGATTTATACAGATAACTTAATTAATAATGTGCCTCCAAGCATATCTAGGTAAAGCTGATAGTACTGAGAATAATAATTAGAAAACATTACCGTCAAAATGCTTTTAATTGCATTCTGTTACTAGGAAACATATGTTTCATTTTCGATTTCTAAATCTTGAAAATGGAAAATGCAGATATGCATTTCGCAACTGCAAAATTAACGGCATAATTCATTTGCATAAGAAGGAAACTTGGAATTGGTGTACTTTTCGCTTTAGTATAACTCGTTTTGTTGTGCGATTAGTTTTAGAGCATGCTATTTTATGACTTTTCCACAAAGTACATTTTGATCCCACAATTTCGATTTTATGATAAGAAAAAAAAAGTATGGAACTCTATTAAAATTTATTATAATATTAATGGTAAATATTTTCAAATTTTACGCAATTTTTTTGATCCGCTGTTGTTCTATGTTAGATGTATATTGATAGAAAAATCCGCTTAATTGACAAATGAAATAAGTCCGATTTTGTTTGAAAAATAAACAATAAATTATATGAGGAGTTGACATTGAAAAAATGTTCAGTATCAAAAAATCGTTAATGTATTGAAACAGATTTCTGCTCGAGGCTAATAGAGTCTCAAAAAAATAAGTACATGGCTTACACATTAAATATTTTGAGATTCTCCAGAGGTTGAGCTAGTAGCATTAGCAATTTTTTCAGTCACTCTATTTCTCTTTTTTACTCTTAAGTTTTGTTCTTATATCGCTTAACTACTTTTCAATGACAACTCCCCAAATAATCTTAGTAACTTGGACAGCCCGCGTAATTTATAAAAATAAATCATAAAATTAAGTTTTTTCAAGACTGAAAACTGTGACTAATCATTTATTTCTTTTTAAAACATATTAATTACATTTTAAATGATTTGGTTTAACAAAAATTAATATACTTACAAGTTCATGCGAATTAATTTAGTTCAAATATATTTCAAAATTTAATCCTAAAAGCTTTTTGACAGCTCCATAAAGTGATATTATTACGATTTGGCATTAGCTTAATTGTGTTTAATACATTTTACGAATAAGAGACTTAAATATTTATCGTTAATTGGCTAGTAATAAACATACATAGAATGCTTGAGTCAAATTAAATTAAGTATCTATCATATTCCTATTTATGTGTAAGCCTGACTGTTGAACATGGAACGGCAATTTACATAGTTGCTTCAATCATTATTTATTCCGAAACTTAGGACAGATTAATATGATTCGCAATTAATTGAATTTATACTCACAATAGAAAAGCATAAGTTATTGGATTTTTTTAAAGTTTCAGTTAAAGCAGGTGAATAAATAAAGTTACTAGTTACATTTTTATCAGAAAAATTTTTTCCAACATATTTTATTTAAAGGTAAAAAATTAATTTTAATTAAGGTAGTTACGTTAAATAACACATTTATTATTTTTTTTTTTATCACGATACGATTTCCCGTAATAATCACGTATAATCAGTGCGTTCTGAAATGATTTTTAAAAATTTTGTCCTAACAAGCGATTGTAAATAAATAATTACGCAGTAAAAAAATGCTAGCGAGTAATTTCTGAAGAAAACGAAATTGAAATCACAGAAACCTATTTAATTGGCCGGGGTGAGCGCATTTTTATTCATTTTTTTTGCGTTTCTTAATGTTCATATATTTTGAAAATATACTAAAAATATATTACAGAAACTCTGAATGTTTTAAAATTCTCTGCTAAAATAGTGTTAAAAAACATTGCAAACTAATATTAAAGTAATTAAAAAAGTTGTTAAAAACTGACGAATCATTAACGAGGAAAGGAGAGATTAAAAGCATCAAAATATTGTTACTTGTCGGAGATAACTTAAGAGCTGTAAAAAGAAGCTATGTTGATATTTTTCTATTACAAACTAATAAATTTTTTTTAAAAAACATTTGATTCTTTACAGTAATATTTGAAATAATCTATTTTTGAATCAAAATTTAATTAATAAAAACTAGTTGAATAAATTTTTTAAAAAAAAAGTCATTTTTATGTTTATTGATAAGTTGTTAATTTATTAAATGTCTTAGAAAAATGAATATTATGTAATACAAGATATTAGGTTTTCAAATTATTCAGATATAAGTTTTATTAGCATTGCATAACAAAGTAGCACAGTTCTTACATTTTAATATATCTCTTACTCAAAACATGATTTTTTTCAAAAATATGAAAAAAATATCAAAATTGTTCAAAAAATATATGAAAAATCATGCTTCAATTATATTCAAAATGATGCAAAAAGTGCCTGATAGAAAGATGATTGTGCGAACTATCATGCATAGTCTGTGCTTAGGGATAAATCATGCATCGTAAATTTGTCGGGATCCAGTACTTCTATACATGGTACAAATAATTCCAAAATTATAAAAAAAGTTATTGTTGCATTATAAAACCTTAAAAAGTTATCAAATGATTCTGAACAGTTTGTTTTAACTTCTTGGAATTTGTCAATTACAGAATCAAACATATGTTTGAAATATAACAAAATATAATAATATTGAATATTAATGCAGTTTTCAATCCCTTATTTCAAAGAATTATTTTAAAAATTTCTTTCTAATGTTTTCAACAACAAAATTCAAAAAGTGATCTTTTCCAAACTTTAGGGAGTTAAAACTAGTTTTCAAGCCATTTGAAACATTTTGAAATCAACAAACAAATGTTTATCTACAGTTTAGGAATCATTTGCATCATGTAGGTTTGCAGGTTTAGGTGTATGAGAAAGTAGTTTCACTTTAAATTTTGCCACAGACCAAAAATTGCTTAACAAAGTTTTTAATTCGAAACTCCGTCAAAAATTAGCATGTCCATTAAATAAAAAGAATTTATTCTCCAAATTTTAAAAATTTTCAATTTATTTTAATTAAGACTATTTTTCCTCTGAGTGAAAAAATATAAGTATTTACAAAAAAATATTGTGCTGATTTCAAACAATTTAAAATATTACACAGCCTTTGCACTATTTACGTAATATTATCAAAACGTGTATTTTGCACTGTTACCAAAAAGTGCTTTGATAAGTCTTTTGCAAGAAATAGAATCAAAGAGGTCATTTTCTTTTGAGCAACTGATTTTTTTACTGGAAAACTTTTGCATTTAATAAAAAAAATTTCCTTCTTTGTACAACGATGATATTTTGCTTCTGTAGCACAGTTGGTCAAATCCTCACTCAAAATTCTAGTTAAAGCTGTTGGTCATAAGTTCAATACCAGGAGACCGACTTAAGATCTGATGCGTAATCACAGCAAGGTACATATTAACCCAGTTATGACTAAAAGTTGTCCCGTTTGCTTAGTGTGAAACAATTCAGACGTAGACTACGTCAAAAGACGTAATAGACATGGCCAATGAAAGAGATATATCTAAGATAAGGCCTAGATCATGCATTAATTGATGCTCTTTCTGGTACAGTAATATAAAACTTCATTTATAAATTTTTTTCAGAGAGAAAGATGAAGAATATGACCATTGTAAGCAACATAACTCAGCCCATTATAAAGTAAAAGGTACTATTATCAAAAACATATTTTCCTAATGGCCCTATAGAGGAATTGTCCATACTTTATAGCCATTATTATGCACTGTTAGAATTTTCATTCTAAAATTATAGTAAAATAAGTGGTAGCAGTCTGTCCATCCAATTAACCGTAAAGTTTACGGAAAAGAAATTTTTTTTTACTTTTACGGTTTTGAAACCGTTGACAACTAGTATGGTTATAAAACCATGAATATAAAACCATTTTCAACTAACATGGTTTGAAAACCGTAAAAAAATTTAACTGGACATTGGAGCTATGCTTTTCATTTGGTAATGGGCATTGGAGTTAGGTTGAGGTCATTGGAGTTAGGCTGAGGTTTATCAAGAGGAAATATTGTGGTGTCAACTCTTGGATTTGAACTCCCGTCCTGTCGGTCATGAGAATGTCAGATTAACCCTCTCTGCTATAATATGTATTCAGCTACAACGAAACTAAGAGGCTTCATTAGGTGGGACTAGTTAGTGCTATAGAATTCTGGTTGTTAAATCGTATTAGGTGAAAGAAGTTAATCAACGGTTTTTCTCACAGTTAACAGTTTGAATACTGTAGTGATTGGCTCATCGCGAGAGTTAATCACTAGCCCCAATTAAAGAATTTAAAAAAGAGTAGATGAAGAGGAGCCGGCGGTAGGCTGGTCTTTCCTTTATGAGAATATCTTTTTATATTTCTGTATTCTGGCAGCTGAGGGCCCTTAATATTTTCATAATTGTTTTGTTCATTGTTTTAAATATTAATAAATATATTTTGTTGCTGTTACGCTTGGATATATTCCAAAAGTAATAATCTTCATGACAAATACCATCTTATTTATGGTTAATTGTTTGCTTTGTTTTAATGCATTAAAATAACAATTAAACACATTGTTATTTAACCATTTTTTCCGTGAAATTTCTAGCAGTATGTCTATATTGATTTGCCTGATTCAGTCTATATTTTTGACTTCTATTTAGCCTAGATAAGACCAACATTATGTTTTACGAAACTATTTGGTTCATGTGAGCCAAATCTAGATACATTAAATCTAGACATCTCGACAGCATAACCTAGACATCTTAGTTCCTCGATACTTATTCTTGTAAGACCTGTGTAATTTTATATCTTTATGCGACCACGATAAAATTGTTGCTTCTGTAAGCTATACCCTGAGACGAAGAATATTTCAGTACACAAAAATCCTACACTGAGTGATCTAATCCTTCTTTGATGACTGTATAGTTATTAGTGGAGAAGTTTAATTCCATGTAAATTATTTACTTTTAAAAACTTGATAAAAATAATTCTACTTTAGTCATACACCCGGATATGAGGTAATTAAAGGTGACATGGGTTGGTATATGGTATAAGGGTTCTGATATACTATATAGTTACTCTATAGATTGTCGAAAGTTAGAACTCCGCTTCCATTCAAACTTGCTTGACTGATGAAACACATCATAGAAGTATTCAGTTTAAAAAGTTAAAAAATACTAATAATATAAATCATAAAATAAATAACATCATAACCGTGTACTACATATTTTAAAACACAGAATCTTATGAATTCTAGTAGTTTATAATTTTTATATAAATGCTTTACGAACGCAAATAAACTCATAGAGGTGCAATGTGCATCAAGAGAGAGAGTTAGAGTGTAAAGTCAAAAAGTGTAATTAAGAATTAAATAATTAAAATAATGATAAAAATATTAAGAAACTATGGTGCTTATGAGAATAGTAATTTTAAACTTTCACAAATGCGAAACATGTATTGAAATAAACTCAATAGGTTTTGTAATTTAAAGGTAATCTTGTAGTAATGAAACTTTTTTTTTAATTTACAAGAGATATAGATTTTTCACATAAGATTTGGATGATTGAGATTTGACAAATATTTATTGCTTTTTCCTAGTATCTATTATGCATTGTTCCCTCCTTAATTTATTAATATAGCACAAAACGTCATTTCCCTATTAATAAAAGACAAATTTCTATATATTTTCTCTTTACAGTTTCGTCCATTTTCGAACGAAACTTTCGAGGTTTTAGAATTTGTTTGACATTTGGAAAACATTGGTTTACGTCGAAATTTGTTTTTCCTTCGTATAAGCTTTAGTTTCCATAAAAATAAGGATAACGAACAAATATTAATTGAGTTAAAATTAACTATAGAAAAGTTTTATTGATGCAATAAACGTTTCTTTGTCTTTTAGTTTTGTCCATGCACGCATTTTGTACTACTTACTGCGAAAGAGAAAATTAATTAAATTATTACTTTAAATGGAATTTTTTCCCCGCAAGTTATAAATTTCATGTACCATGTTTTGAAAAAAATAAAGTTATACATATAATGAAGCAAATCTAACAATTCATTATAATATTCCAAACAGTCAACACTGAGAAAAAAAGCATGGTCAAGATTACTAGAATATGGTAAAATTGACCGTTTTTCTTGCTCAATGGGAACACCAAAAAGCTCAGTAGTTTTTATCGAAGCTCTTTAGTAATTATTTTGGTAAATATAACAATAAAATATTGTTTTATAATAAGGTAGTAAAATAATAAAATATTACTAATAAATGTAGTAAAATTTGGTAATTTTATCATAATACTTCAGAACATGGCCTAAAAAAACCCATTTATTTGATGAAATTTAATTTTTTTGTGGTATGGTACTTTTTACTAAATGTGTGGTTATAAGAACTATAAGTTTGAATATCAGAATTTCTGGTAAACTGTTACCATACGAATGATGTATTACCAAATTGATGGTTTAAATACCATATATTTTTGCTGTATTAATCAGAATCATGGTGTTTTTTTATGTTTTTACCAGAAATGTTATTATCATACAGTACGGTAATTTTACTAGAATTTTTTTTCTCCTTGTAAAGACTAATAGTTTAAAAAAAAGTGCAATAACTATTGGAAAGTATTTTAGTTTTATTTAAGACGTAACGAACAAATTACTGAACTTATAATTATGTAGCCAGCTACTTGGTTGAATATTAAATTGTGCGATGCTCTTACATTTCTTAAAAACAAATTATTTTAATACAAACATCGCAAATACAAAGGGTGTTATCTGATAAACTTTCCTAGTTAATTGATAATTTTAAGTTAAAAATCAAACTCTTTTTGATTTTTTTCACAATATTGTATTTTCAAGCAAAATATGTCAAAAAAAGGAAACTGTAAAAATGACATTGTTTGCTGCATAGTGGAAAAAAATCGTTTTAATTTGTTGACAAAGTTTGTATTAGATACAGGTTTACAATGTAAGGATCCAATTTCCAAAAATTGTAATTTAATTGAACTGAAATTGAAATTTTGTTGATCTATTTATAGAAATACGTGTATAATTCTAGAAAATTATTGTCCGAGTTGTATTAAAAGAAAGTTAAGTTTCAAAATATTTTAGGTGTATGTGGGATACCATTTGTGAAATAAGTAGTTAATTCGGTATATTTCAATGCAGCATGAAATATAAATTTGAACTAGTGTTACTTATTTTGAAATAATTTATCACACTTAAATATTCTTACAGATTTATGGCAATTAACAAAAAATTGCAACAAATTGTTCCAAATAAAGAGAAAAAAAAATTCAATACATTCAAGATATTAAGTTAAGAAAAAAGATCTTTTTAAAAAAAGAAAAAAACTAGTAATTTATAAATTAGTTTTTAAACATTTATTTCTACAAACACACAGCGTCCATCTAAATCATTATTATTCTAATTATAATTCTAAATATGGTTCAGCTACATTGTACATATTGCAGTTTTAAAATTTAAATATCGAAATTGAAAAATAATTTAATTCTGTTTCTCACTTCAAATTTAAAATAAATGATTTCAGAAGTAATATTTTTTAAAACAAAAGTGTATTGATCAATAACTTTTTTTTCACTATTCAATTAAACAATTCGAAAAGGATTTAAGTTATGACTCAGGAATCTATATTACACACTAATATTAAGTCATAGTATTAAATTTATCAAAAAATGATTGTATAAATATTGTTTATCGATAAATAATTGCATATATATATATTGTTTATCGATAAATAATTGTAAATAGAATAAAACGTCGCTAATTTTTCAATCCATTAATTTCAATTTTTTAAACATATGTTTTCATTATTTAGCCAATAAAACGTTAATGTAATGAAATTGATTTATGATTCTAAAATTAAATAAAACAGAGCGTTTGAATAACGAAGTTAGTAAATGAGATTAATAGAACAATTTATTTCTGTGGACGTTTTCATGAATTAAATTCATAAATGAGATTTTCAACTGTTTACCACATTTTTTAGAGTGGTAAATCAGCTCTTTTTCATTATACAATACTGGCGATATCAGATTTGTTAAACGAAATAAATAAATACAAAGGCAAGACTTTCATTGGCTTATAATCAGCTAGTATCCATTCGCTTATAACCATCGGGCTTTTAAAGTTGCTTATCATTTTACTCACATATATGAGGTAACGAAGCAACATATAGGTATTAAATTATATAAATGTAATATTTTATTAATCTTTACCGTCAGAACACATAATTTGATATCAAGTAAACTAGAAGTGGATTTTTATTTATACATGAATTTTAGAACATGTTTAAAAATGATAGTGGTTAGATTACAAGCAACAATTTGAAATGGACGATGAATTCACAAAATTATGTAAGTTAGTGAGTTAAAGTAAAAAATATAAAAGCGAGTAATAGGTTATTATATTTGCTTAAAAAAACTTTGACATGCGTTGAAAAACTTCGATTGGGTTTCAAAGTTAAGTTAGGAGATTGAAATTTGATTGATTTAGATTAAGTTTCAATTGAACAATTGATAAATGTTTATGAGAAAAACAAAAATATATATTTATTAAAAAAATAATAAATTATGGTTTAATTAAATAAATATTTAAAACAAAAAAAAGCATATTATTTAATTGTTTAGTTAAATCTGTGATATTTAGGAGAATTGTGAAGATCGTTTCAATTCAATATTTTTATGAGTTTTAAAGTTGTGAAAACATTTTTACTGAAAATAAGGTGTGCAAAGTGAAATATCTATGAAAATGTTTTCTAAAACATACTTTCATATTTTAAACAATTGTTTATGAAGTCTCTGACGGATCTGTATCTATTAAATACAATTAAATATGCACATAATAAAAATGTACCCACATGAAAGAAAAACCATGTTATTAAATCACAAGTTTTAGGGTTGAAATCATCACACAATTGTAATAATATTTAAGTTTTTCAAAATGGCACTTGGTATGAGTAAGATATGATAATGAATAGTAAAGAACTTAAAGGAGGAATATATCACGTGACGCAATGCAAACAAAATTAGAGAATCAGCTTTAGTATGTATAGAAACATCAGGAGGTTGTATGATAGTCCCCAAAATGACTGAAGAGTTTAAAAAATCAGTTAAAAAAAAAGACAGAAATGTGGGGTTTGATGTACTCTGCTTAGGATTTATTCTTAGTTACAGATTTCGTCAATTAATAGCGTTACTGGGAAAACCATAAAAACAATATTTTTGGGTGCGTATTAGGCTCCTTCAACAGAGACATTTGTTCTTTAGTTTTTCCTTAGTTAGTGGCAAGTAGCTGCTGCAAATGGGGGTTATTTAGAAAACAAAACGCTATTTTAGCAGCTACACCTGGTGATTAACTTTGTAACTAATTGTGAAATTATTGAAGAATACATTTCCTTCTTAAGCATAATGCAATAAAACTTTCATTTTTGTTTTTCTTTTTTTTCATTTTTAGACATTTGGTACATAGAAACAGCTTCCCTCATTAAGAATGGCTTCCATAGTAAACTTAGCTAAATAAATTATTAATAAGAGTTTCCAATAGGGAAGGATGATTTCCATATTATCGGTACTGCTCCAAAATGGTGCCAAAATCTGGTAAAAATCTGCCATGAGCACATGAGATCAAAAGACATCAAATAGGGGGAAAAAACTTGCAGTGAATTAACTCGTAGCAGCAGCTTTGTTTTTTTTTCTTTTTTAATTTTTTTTGCAACCTTGACACCTTTGCACTTTGACACCTCAAGCAAGCAATTGTAGTTGAATTGAACAGATACCGATATGGAAATACTCCTTACACAACATGTTCTTTAAACTCGAAAATGTGAATATTTTAAATTTCACTTAACATGCTCTACCACAACTTCACTTAACATGTCTTTCAATAGTTTAATAAAATAGTAAGTTTGAATTAGGTTTTAGCATGTGTCAAAGTAAAAGAAGATCTTACCTTAATGTTATGGACTTCCCCGTCTGAATGGTTGCCTTCAGAGGATGATGACTTCTCGGGGGTAGTGTGAGCACCAGTGTGACGCTGCTCCTGCACAGATGCCAAGCTGGCGGGACGGAAAACACAAAAAAGAACAAAAAAATAACCAGCTGCAAAACTAAGCAGAAAAGAAAACTGAAAAAAGTACTTTTGTTTGAACATAACAGCTGGTTTGTGTCCCTGGCATCGTGTTCAAACGTCAGTGTGATGGCGGCTCGCAGTGGCCAGGCTGCCAAAAGGGAAAAGAAAAAAGAAAAGAACAACCCATTGGCAAAAAAGAGGAGAATCCATCCTAGCACTAAAATCGCTAGTTTTTACAATTTTTACATGCCATAAATGATACAGTGCAATCGCTAAATGTTTGTCTTTTTTTAAAAAAAAATTAAGAAAAATTAATTAGCTTGAAAAATTTAGCAAAAGAACAAACAGCAAGATACACAGTTCTGAACTTTAGCATGAGAAATTAAAAAGCACACATGTTTAAAAATGTAAAAATAATTAATGTGTGGGCTAAAAAAAGAATAAAACACCTTAAGAAAACTAAATTTAAGGAAACTAAAAATAAAACTGTCACATAAAAACATAAGCTTAGAAGCAGTTTTTGTCCCATCTGTAGGATAGTTATAATTCTCAGAAACAGAAAGTTTTTTGAATTAATGAATGATATGTTGGCGGCTATGTATTGGGCAATACAGTTACAGTTAAAAGAACGATTAAGTGTTTAAATAAAAGATTCTATTTTTAAAAGCAAAAATATCGCATTTTAATCATTCCATGAAATAAATTTCAAATTTTTCTTATTTTTCAAAAAAAAATAAATTAAGAAACAATTTATAATTATGGTTATTTTTCAACGTTTATTAAAGCTTATCTATTTAAACTCGTTATTAACTACCATTTTAATTAAACTTTAAAAAATTTCTATCTGTCTTTTTTTTAAAATCGTATCTCCTATTTCTTTCTTAACAAATGTCTTAACGAATGGAACTAGTTCTGTTACAAATATCAGAGAAAGAGTAACAGAAGGAAAAATTGCCTCGACAAGTTTAAAAAAAACAAACAATATTTTTAGTGTACAATCTCAATTTTTACTTAAGCATGCTACAAATATCTATACATGTGGGGTACATCAAAAATATTTTTATAAAAATGGATCCAAAAATTTAGAGTTTTGTAATCAACATTCGGTCTAACATATGTTAGAGGAATTATTCCAAGGTACGATATTTGAAAGTATATTTTTCCTAAGCTAATAGAAAATAGTACCGATTTTTGAAATAAAGAAGAAGACTATAGAAATAGTACAAATTTTCTAAAAATAAATGCTTGATGTGTTTTGAACGATGGATAAGTAAAATTTAACTAACATGCAACATTAATTTCCAAATAACTAGTTGTATGCTATTGTGCTGCAACACTTCGTATGATTCTATAAGCAATATAGAACTTAATGGAGTGTTAGGTGAAAATACCAGGACGAAAATTATAAGTAATAAGCTAACGAAAACAAAAAAGAACAAAAGCAGGAAAAGTTGCAAATGATAAAAAGAAAACACACATAAAAGCTCAATATTTTTAAAGTATAATACTGTTGTATGACCCCAAGTGTAAAGTTGTTTAATTTTAAATAAAAATATGTAATTAAAATGATAAATAAAATAATTTAAATTAAGTTAAAAGTGAGCCATCACACTAGTATTTGTACAATTGGCAAAATAAAAAAATATGAATCAACCATAATAACTTTTGATCTAAAAAAAGGATTTTCACGTACCAAGACATTATCCTTAGAGTTCGGCAGTCACAACTTAAATATCTTTATTAGTGTACATAATATAAAAAACAGAAACAGACATCAAAAATGACTATCATAATAAACATACTTTTTCTTTAATAGTTAAGGATTTTTGTTTCTTAAAAATTGAGGCAGCCGTAATTTAGACAATAATTCAATAGATAATAATTTTTGCTATTTAATTTAGCTATCATAGAAAAATATTGAACTGAAAAGCATAATAATTGTAGCATTGTATAATTTTAAATCATCAAATCTCACAACTGGAATGAAACTGGGTAATTTTGCAGAAATAAATTTCAAAAATAAAATAGTTTTTTCAGTTTTTACATTTGCTGGTAGAATTTGAGTGGATTTGATTAGATTTTGAATTTTAGCATTTACAATAACAAAGTTTCGTATGATGTAAACTTCAAAACTGGTTCACAAGATGATATGATCCTGCATCATAAGATATAAATGTTCAATTTCTGAAAACAATTTTTTTCAAGATCATTAAATTAAATTATAAAAAAAAATATACGATTATTATAAACTAATTTTCCTGTAAATAAGTTCTACAATTATGCACAAAAAGCTTTAATTTGCTTTAATAGTTCTCGAAATTAAAAATGACGAACACACATATCTCAACATACACTGTAAAAAAGGATTTTTTAAAATTGATCAAAAATGTGTCAAAATAGCTTCAAAACAAATACAAATTTGAAAAACTCATGTATTCAGAATCAGTTCAGTCCAAACGGCCACTTAATAAAGCTTCCTAACTTTCCCTGGACTCAAATGTACACACTTTTCCATGATGGTTAGAGCATTCAACTATGAACGGAGGTTTTTGATTTGAATTCTGTCATCAGCCAATAAACATCTCTCTCACAAATGTTTGCATGCATTTTGTTTAAAAATGAATATATACTGTTTTAAATTTGAGTATGTCACTGTACTCAATAATGAACACATGAGGTTTTTATATTTCATTTTTTTTCAGAGCTATTTTGACACTTTTAATACTCTATTTTGAGAAACTCTTTTTTATAGATTAGCTTGATACTCAAGTTTTCGGTTTCTCTTGATTGAACTTACTCGAAATCTCACTAGACAAATCTGTCAAAAAAGTTTGCTTATTTTATGTGTGATTTTGTCACTTAAACTACCATCTGCACTATCTAATTGTCATATTTGTGTCATGCTTTTCAAATTATTAAGATAGTCTCTTAGTAAGTGAATATCCGTTCATTGTATCAAACGTTAATAAGGGTGATTCATTTTTTATTTTGCTCACTGTGCTTTGATAATAAAATCAAACAAACTAATCATAATTATTAAGCACATTGTAAAATAGTAACTCCTTCAAGCTTTTACACATTACACATAACATTAAAGAATGTATAAAATTTTATTTTAATTATTTTTATATTCACAGAGACCAAAAAATTAGCACTTAGTTTTGAATATCTTCGTTTAATAGATTTTTTTAAACAGCAGCTTTTATTTAGAACTTTTTGCACAGAATATATGAAAAACATCAAATCTACCAATTTAATTTACATAACTAAAATATATGTAACAAGTTTTTTAAAAAATAATAATTTAGGAGCATTGATTATATGCCATTAAAATAAACAATGCAAAATAAGCAAGTTTGAAGGAGCTAAGATTCAAAAATGTAAATAAGTAACTATTCGTGCCATTTAAGAATTAATTTTATTTGTTAGAAGTTATTTACTGAACTTAATCCATTCATTACAACGTTTAACAATGACAACATTACTAGATTTCTTTAATTTTCTCTTATTTTTTTTTTCATTAAAAGAAAGAGAGCTGTGCAGAAAAAATAAAATTTTCGAAAGCAATTTTGAAACGTTGATGACAAGTGGATTAAGTTATCAACATTCTTTTTTAATATTCTTCAAACTTGATTAGAACTCTTAAAAACAAATAACTTCAAAATTTTACAACTAACTAAATGTAAAATATTATGTATAGAAGTTTCAATATTTTTAAAAATGCTATAAACATCTGAATAAGCAATACAAATTACAATTGCAGCTGTAGAAATAAAGCAGAAAAATTGATATAAAATACATTTTAAGAGAAAACAACGATGTGAAGGCATGATACTAAACACAAAATGAGACTACTTAATTTTATTACGGTAGAAATCCTCGCTCTTAAGGTACATTTTTCAATTTAGGTATACACTTTACAAGTGACAAATTAAATTTTAAGAAAAGAGAAAACCGATGCTATAGTAATCTGTTAAATTGCTAGAGAGGAAAGCGGTATAAAAAACATCAAAACCACTTTGATAGCTTATTAAAACTATGAGGAGTTTCTATTACCTTTTAGATCCTGTCTTTTCCCTCTTATAACCAATAGGATTTGAGGTTATTAGTTTTCTGTTACTCAATAGTTAAATTTTCTTCACTTAAATATTAACTAATGTGTTGACATGCTTTATTGACTTAATTTTTAGCCGTTTTTCCTAAAACATACCTTAGAGGTGAAACCTTGGGTATGTTTAATGTGCTGAATAGTTTTAAATCAGGCCATACTTAAAATGCATTTATGTCAATATTTTATTTTTGAAATTATCACATCATTGTTTTCCCTTTAATTCAGAATAAATTAGTATAATTATTACAGATTAACAGGGCATATTAAAACGTAACATATTATACAAACTAAAAACTAAAGAATTTATAGGGAAATAGAATACTGTTAAAAAAACAGTTTATTTCAAAAAATCCCATTTAATTAGCAGACTTTTTGTCAAATGTTTTGCTTTCGTGATACTGTGTAAAACTTTTTCAAAATTTTTAGAATTTGTAAAATTACGGTTCTGTTTATAAATACTATGTGAAAAAACTACCAATGGTATACCTAGACGTTTTGTGAAGTTGTGAAAAATTTGCTCATTATTTTATGAATCTATAAAATTACGGTCCTGTTTACAAATTTGTGAAAAAACAACCATTGGTATATATACCTAGAATTTTTGTGAAAGTTTGAAAAATTTACTCATTATTTTATGAATCTATAATAATAGTAAAATGAAGTTCTTTCAGTCAGGGTTTAATTTTTATAAATATTTGAAAGCAAGGTCCAGACTTGGTCAAAAAAATATAAAAATCATGTATTTTTCAGGAGTTTAATTTTAAAATTAAGATTAAAAACGTCATAGATTTTTCAAAAGAAGGGTTTTATGAAACGTCTGCTTTCTAAGTAAAATATCGGTGAAGGGACATTTTTTACCAAAGGTCCATTAACAGACCCGAATTTCTCAAAAATGACCCCTGATAAAAATGTAGTTTTTACTGACCACATGACAATAAATAAGCAATCAAGTGTGATTATATTCCCGTTAGTCTTATATTTAATCTTTAATTATGATAAGTATACTGAAAACATAGAAGCTTGAGAGATTTCCTTCCATAATGAAATAGATAATAAATTAAAACACATAATTTAAAATTTAGAAATAACTAAAACTTCTAAAAGATATGCTTTTCTGGCAATTGAAACAAAAGTTGGAAGAAATATTATTTTAAAATATTGATTGAATAATATGTTACGTTTTAAATGAGAAATATATAATTGATAAATGGTATTATATTGGAAGTTACTTACAATTCAACTTAGACATTATTAATCAGTTCATAAAATTATTATCGCATGATTATCAATGCATCAACGAAGATAATATTACAGTCGATTTTAGTAAATAAAATGTCATTAAAATTTATATTTAAAAGCGTATTTTTTATCATATAACTGCTTAATATTTAAGTTTTATAATATATTGTATCAAAAAAAGTATTTTGTCTATTTATTTCTAGTTTATTTATTATAAATGAAAATATAATTTTGGTTATGGAATATTATTCATCGATGTTTTACGAATTCAAATAAAAAACGTATTTAAACAAAATTTTGCATTGCATTCTTAAATTTTTATAGCATTTAAACATCAGAACTCCAATATTGTTGGCTACACTGTGAAAGTGAGACGTTTATACAACATTCTGTAGCTTATAAAATCTCAAAAAAGAAAAAAGGAAGGAATCAAATTCCCTAAATTATTATTAAAAAATTAATTCTAAGTTAAAAACCATTTAACTTTTTGTTGCACAAAATGTGGAAAATTAAGCTTTTATTTTAATAAAAATATTTTATCAATGAATATTAGACAAGCAAATGCGTAGTAAACTTATTGAGAAATAAATAGAATGCATATTAAGAATTAAAATCGCACACAAGTTTCTTAAAAATACAATAGTTTGCGGAAACAATCATGAAGCTGAGATTATTAATTAAAAAAAAAAAAAGAATTCAAATATTTATATTTAAGAGTTTAAAAAGCCATAAAGCCGTCAGTTTAAAAAAAGTGATATTTTTTTAGGATAGAAAAGACATGATATTTTGAAAAAAGCAGCGGCAAGTGGAAGAAATTTCTTCCTTTAACAAATGTTTTTTAAATTTCGATATTTTAAAGTTTGCATTTCTGATTAATAATATCTGTTTACTGGTAAAGAAAGACAATAAATTAAGATTAATATATTTACCGCTTTAATGTAACTAAAGTCCCCGTAAGCTTTTTACAGCGGCGCAAAGCATTTTCTAGTCTATCAGGTTCATCTTTAAGGAATCTGAAACAGTATACAGGTAAACATCACTTCAAAAACAGTAAATATAAATAATTGTTAGTATAAAAAATATACATATTTTCTATAGAAAAATGTCTTTGGTAAATAAATATGTATATGTAAATATGTATTTGGTATCAAATTGCACTAAAGACATCGCAAAGTGGTAACATAAGTATAAAATATATATGAAATATTTTCAAAAAAGGTAGTACTAATATGTATTCAAATATTATCTAAAAAGCTATGTTGTCCTAATAAAGTTTTTAAATTAGAAAGATTCTAAGTAATTGACGAACAATAACAAATAATAACGTTATTTTCACATAAAAAGCTGAATGTATCTTGAATTTTAATCTTTGAAATATTTTAATCATTGAAATCTGTTTATTTCAATACATCAAAAATACAAATAATTTAAACTTTTTACAGACTTAAAAGCGACTGAAATAACTTGCTCATAATGTAATATAAATAAAAGTTAGCATGTGAAATGTGAACAATATTTATTTTTTACAATACATTGATATATTACCAATCCCTAGTCACTAGCAAATCCACAAGACACGGTACCTGTATTTATCAAAAGAAGAATTACTTCCTTAGCAAAAAGAAATTAATAAATATTTGTTCCTAAATCTTTAGAGAACTTTCATAAAATTAAGTATTTTTTAATAACAATAATTAAAAAAAAAAATGAAAATTATTTTTCGATAATAATTAAAAATGAAAATATTAATAATACGTGCAGCGTTAAATAGTCAAAGCATGAATACAGAATTAAATTATACACTTCATAAAAAAATTTTCGTAATTAAAAAAATAAATATAGTAATTTTATAAAATAAATTACTTTTCTTCTCTAACTACCACTTCCATTTCAGCTGCCATTACTGACTTCAAGCTATCTTGCAAATTAGGGAATCGTGCTAAAAAAGAGAGAAGTACTTTAGAATCACAATCAAAAAGATTATTAATATAAAAACAGAGTTGAGGTGAATGTCATCAAAATAAAAAATAAATACATGGTGTTCTGTAAATGCTACTTCTAACTCCTTCCTCATCCTTAATTCTATTCTCCCTTCACTGACCACAGTATCATATATATGAGAAGAGTCCCCAGCAGCCCGTGATCACGTGAACAATTTGGAATGGTTTATTTCATTTTTTAAACAACATTAGATGGCCCCTTAAGTGCCTTTTTAATTCCGAATAATGTCTCAAAAAAGTTAGATCTTCAATATGCACTTAAAAATTCGGATGTTTTTTTCTTTTAAATTTTTTATTTGGCGTATTTAAACATGTAAACAACTGCACGCATTCTACTTTCAAGAGGATTGGGCAGGTATTTGGTTTTATTTTGATGAAGTGGATAAAAGATCGAATTCTTATTATATGTAGACTGTTGCAGTTTGGGGGTTTTGCTAAATAATGTTTTGGGGTCCCGCAGTGGACTGATCTTTAAGACACGGTTCCCAGTAGATCACCGAAGTCAAGCATCACTGGCTGCGGTCAGTGTGCGGGTGGGTGACAACTTGGATCATCAGTCTGCGTAGGGACCACGGGTGTGCGGTATTGGTCCTTGTTAAACTGTTCTACCGTAAAGTTCTCGACTTCGCGGGCAGGTCGTCGGGCTACCGAAGCGGGGATGCCCTCCCCTCTGCAGAGGATCAAAATTGTGATGGCACGACTTCGGATCATCCTCAGGGATGTTTCCCAGACCGTCGCCAATAGCCTATTGTGCAGCTCTAGTGCGACGTAAATGAACTACTACAACAACAAATGTTTTGGGCCAGTTTTGAAATTGGTTTTTAAAATATCACGGACATTTTATTACAGTATATTCAGGTACTATCAAAAAGAGAATTTCAGCGTATTTAATTGCAGTACTAATTTTATATGAGTTTTAAAATGAAATTAGGATTAACGTGGAATATCCTGTGACTGTGAATACTCGCTTAAAGTCCAGGTCTGGGGAAGCTTTCTCCTCCACTAGTCTTGAAGAGGTTAATGCATATTTTTAAAATTGTTGTCAAAAACGAATAAAAAAATTTGCATAACCGGAGTTTCAGAAACGCTAACACTAGTGAAGAAGGTTGGATAAAAAATTTTAGAGCCAGTTTGATGGAATAATGAAACTTCGATGTAAACTTTTCATTTATCAATAAAACATGTTTTTATGCATTCAGTCCCGCCTTTCATAGTAGCGATTCGTTTTGTTTCAGTTGCGATCATTTATACGTGGTAGGATTCGGGTAGAATTCTAAAAATGATTATTAAGGGTGGTCATTACAATTAAATTAAAATATGCTTCGTTTTTTGGTGCTAAATTGAGTTGCAAAAACTGTTTCATTCATTTATCATGTATTTTTTAAAAAATACATTTATATTCATCAAATAATTAGCATATTAGTCCCAAAGAAATATTTATTACCAATTTTCAGAAGTTCAGTATGCAAAATAAAAAACGGACTACCCTGAATAACTTTTGATCTAATGATCGAATTTTCAAGTACTAGGACTCAATTTTAATAGTTTGAGGGAATGACCTCAAATATGTTATAAGCATGGCTGAAAGCCCTTATATAGCAGGACGGAAAAGAGTAAAATCTGGTACGGAAGATATTTAATTCTAACATTTTTTTCAAGAAAAATAAAATATCTGTAATTATCAAGATTTCTTTTATAATGTTAGCATTTATATAAAACTGCTTCTTTTCCAAGAAAAAGTAGATATTGCTGGTCAGTTTGAAAAAAAGAATAAGTAAACTCCTCCCAAAAACTAGCTACAACTGAAATGGTTTTACTGCCAGTTACTTCTCTTTTCCGTCTCGCTTTCAGCCCTGGTCATAAGTGTAGACGATATTTTAAGTTAAGAAATCAAACGCAAAAACGTTCTTTCTCTGAATAAGCATACCTTTATTTCGATGAATTTCTCACCCAAAAATATATGGGGTAATCTAGGAAAATATTATTCCAATAATTTGATCATGAGAGCTGTCCAAAGTTTAAACTCTTTAATGTTTATTTTACCTTTTAGCGTATTTCACTATATCTCGAAAACTTTTTAAGCGAATTAAAAAACTTTTGCACACATTTATAAAATTCCTTTATCCAAAGATAATTCCATAAATAAAAACAACTTTTAGCAAACCTTAAATATATTTTATTATTTAATAAAATTTTAAATTGTAAAGTATATAGTTTTTTTTTTCATAACTTTAAAGAATGTAATCATAACATTAAAATGTGATTTTTATTTAGATTAAGGATAAAAAGTGATTACCTTTTAAGTCAGCAACGGTTTTACTAGCTCTACTTAATATAAGTGCCATTCCTTCTACATCACACATGTTGACTCGACACTTCCTATTGATTACGTTACTGCGAAGTTCTTCAACATGAGTTTCTAATTCACTGCATTTATAAAAGAAAACAAATTCATGAATAATCCATTAAATCGAACAAATAACTGATAAAATATAATGCATGATAATTTTTTTTATAAAAAAAGAAATATTTAATTTTTTTAAAAAAAAAAACTAAATTTTAGGCAATGCTTAACTTATAACTTTTATAAAAATGACTCTAAACCCAACTCGGAATGAGGCTCTAGGTTCGAATCCTGACAATAAGAATTTATCATTGGACCATATGCCAATACATCTGAATTTAAGGTAATTTATACGTCTGAATTAAGGTATTTAGCGAATGCAATTACACATGCTAAAACCATATTTAAAATGTGATATTATATTAATGCAAACTGAATTCTGGACCTATTATTATCAAAAAACGCTTATTTTATATTTTTCACAGTTCCTCGAAAGCTGAATTGAATTCTGAAACATCACTCGCGTTTAATAATCATAAGCAGTAGTGAAGCATTTGCTATACTTATGTTTTTTAGATAACTTGAATTTTACTTTTAGATCTCAAAACGTTAGCTTTATCATAGTATTACAGTTATATATTTGTAAAGGTATGCATTAATTTCATTTGAACAGAAAAAAAAGTTTTCATTTTAAAAACTAGTATAAGGACATACTCATTTAGAGTACTGTCATCTAAAAAAAACCATATAAGGACTTACTCATATATACTAGCATAATCCTAAAAGACTAGTTCTAGGACTTATTCATCTTGGCTAGGATCATATTTAAAGATTATATAAGGACTTACTGATCTATACGAGTATCTTAAAAGAATAGTATAAGGTCTTACTTATCTAGAGTAGAATCATCTTAAAAGATTAGTAAAAGAATTTACTCCTCTAGATTAATATAATATAATCTTAAAAGACTAGTATAAAGACATGTTAATCTTATAAGACTAGTATCATCTTTACTCCAACCTTCTCGCTTCCATCATAAGGATGGGATGAAGTTCCGCCCTCTATTTCTCGTGCTCAGGGTATTTCTGGGCTGGGGTGTATCATAAACATATTTCATGTTAATTAATGTACGTTCTTTTAAAAATATTTTATTAAAAGAAAACAGCTAAAAAAATTGAATCCCTTGAAAAATTGCTCGAAAACTAAATATTTGACTAATAGACTATTGATGTTAGTTTTTTGAAGTCGATATATCATCGTCTTATTTTAGCATCTTACAAAAATATAAATATTAAATTTTATATAATCACTATTATTATGATCTAATTAAGATATCTTTGTTTCATTTTAAAAAAGAAATTTTGAAAATTATCACGCTTATATTTTTCAGTTTACGATTCGAACTATTAATTATAGAATAGTTGTAGCGTAGCTACCACTACAATTATTCAATTCCAATTCAAAAGTATATAAGACATATTAACTCGATTCTATCTGTAGGTACTTTTAGATAGATGACGGTTGACATTGTCGGCAGCCTAGCCTCTACATTTGGGACTTTTGGACGAGATCTGAACACGCCTACTCTGTCCTCCTCGCTCTGTTGCCACTCAGTCTCGATCACACACAACGGGGCCTGTATACACTTGACAGTTAATATCAACATAGGAGAGACTACGCACGTGATTTTAATACAACTCTTATAGACAGGGCTCAAAAGTTTAGTGATCTTAATGTCTCTCTCCCGGCGTCTCACAAAACAGCAATGAATCAATTAGTGATATCCATTCATCGAATTCTATCCCAGATAAAATTCTCGTCGAGGAGCATTGTAGTGTAGCTACCACTACAGTTATTCCATTCTAATTCACTAATACACATGACATGTTAACTCAATTCTATTTGGAGGTACCCTTATATAGATGATGGTTGCCAATGTCGGCATCCTAGCCCCATATAGTACTAATTTACGTTTAACTATACACAGTTAAAAATAAAGAAGATAATTGTCAACTAAAACACTCAATTTTAAGCAAAACATTTTGTTTTTGTTAAAAGTGAATGAAACGTACGTGAGGTCTTTTTCTAGTTTAGTTACATCTTGTCTGTAGAGATCCTCTTCTCGAGATACTCTCAATCTTTCTGCACAAACCTGGTCTTCTCCAGATTGAGCGTGTGCTAACATAGACTGAAACACAGAATGAATAACTTAAGGCATAGAAGACCAACCAGTGATATAAAACAAATACAGATTTAAATTTAGAATAACTAGTCTAATTTAAAGATTAAACACGAAGAGAATTTCTAAGATTTAAGTAAAGACTAAGTAAAGAGTGTATATGCCCGAAAATTCAAATTTTGTATGAATTAAGGACATGCATTCTAGACAAATTGTGTGGCGTTGCATCTCATTTATGCGGTCTTGAACGCGTTGTGGTAACTATATATACAGCTAGAAATTGTTAATTCGTTTTCCCTCGTGCATTTCTTCCAACAGTCGACCTAGAAAATCTTAGTTCCCTTATGCTTTCAGAAATTAAATGGCTCATGCGTCGAGTGAATACAATTTTGTCCATATTTAAAGACGCCTAAATCCGAAATTATACCTATAATGTTGTAATTAAAACGACTGATTGACAAACACAGTATTTTCACGGATGCATAAAGGAGTGCATGCCAGACACGAGCTGTCTTCACGTGTACCTATTACAGTATTTTCACGTATGCATAAAGGAGTGCATGCCAGGCACCAGCTATCTTCACGAGTACATATTACTGTATCTTCACGTATGCATAAAGGAGTGCATGCCAGGTGCCAGCTATCTTAACGAGTACATATTACTGTATCTTCACGTATGCATAAAGGAGCGCATGCCAGGTGCCAGCTATCTTCACGAGTACATATTACAGTATCTTCATGTATGCATAAATGAAACGTAAAGTTACGTAACTTTCAAAGCAGTGCCTATTACTAATTTAATTGTCCTTCATAGTATGTAAACTGTTCTAGTCTCAGCAGCTCTTAAGATATTTTAAGGTTTGGAGCACAAGTCGTTCGCTATTGCAATTTAGTGAAGACAAAAATCCCAATTCAGTTTGCAAGCAGTTTTTCAGATATATCAGAGAAAATACACTATCACTTCAATATTTTAAACGCACAAAACCAGCTTTACTTTAATCGCTACCGAGATCAGAACAAATACGAAAGACAACTTCAGAAAACTTTGTATATTTTGATTTAATGAACATTCAAGTGAAATTAAAAACTAGAAAATAATGTATTTTAAACTTCAAAATACTTTAAATCAATTAGATTATCTTTTTTTAAAGGTGCAGCACACAAAGAATTGCACAATTTCAGTTAAGGAAAGAGTAACATTTTGATACTTGATAGGAATGTGGATTAGACGCAGACGAAACAAATAATTAGTTCGAATAATTTAAAGGTAAGTGATCTGAATCAAGAACCTAATCAGTTCTTCAATTAATTCAATTTTTACACATGTTTTACACGTTTAACCCCTTCCTTCTCGCTCCCGTGAGAATGACGGGGTGAGGTTTCGTCCTCTATTTCTCGCTCCCGTGATATTGACGGGCTGAAATGTTCAGTAGTAATGCGCCAATAAGAATAAAACTAATTAATTTCTTTTGCCCGGAAAATATTTTATTTCTCATTTTACACATCAGATGGCAGTACCAGGATATTTTTAAGGTAATTGTAGATAGTTAGTTTATTTTAAACCAGATGACCGCACTTATCAAACACGTAATACAAATACAAAAGCCAAAAAAATCGGCACTTTTATGACCGTTTTCTTGAAAATTAACCGATCGTTAAGGGGTTAATTGTTACACGACTCTAATTTACGATATTTTCTCAATACAAGTGGAAAATAACAATATTGATAATTTAAACCACCACGTGAACCAACAATCACTGCGTAAAAGTAAATATCGCTATTAGGCTATTTTTTTATTATTTTGATTAGAGAAGATTAGAGAATAAATGTCTCACTTTAATTTTTACACAGGTTTCTCTAACGGTGTCTCTGGCTGTGACAGATTGGGCTTGAGCTATCCTACGTAAGTTCCTCACTTCTAACCTCAGGTCCTTGGTTTGCTTCCTTAAATGTCTTAGTTGAACATACATTTCAGGAGTAAGATGGACTTCTGAAAAAGGATAAAAAAATGATTACAGTGAAATAAAAATTATAAAAAATGCAAAATGATTATGTTTAAGTTTCATCCCATTAGAATCGTGAACTATCATTTAGGGGAAGCCCGGACAAGATGGACCGCTTAAGGAGACTTGGTTTAAAAAATAGTAAACTAGAGCAATTTTATATCTTTTATATTGTAAACATATGGGGGGAATATTGCTCTTACATATCTTATACAGAAAATAAACAAATAATAAAGTTCAATAATAATAACTTAACATAAACAAAAATAGAACATTGTCCCATCTTGCCCGGGCAAGATGGGACACATAATTTTATTTCAAAAAATCACAGAAATTAATGTCAGAATAAAAGAATAATCGACAAAAAAAAAACGTTCCTAAACATCACAGTTACTGCATAAGAAGCGGCCAAAACCGGAATAAGCACAGCACGCTTCATTAGTCCATTCTAAGCAATCTTAACATTGAATCCAGCTTTCAGTAACAGTAAGTTATAATTGCTAGTTTATATATAATTTTTGTTAGTATTACCTTATTTTTTATGCTTTTTGCAAAATCCGAAAAGTTTAATTCTTATTTTACACTTTTATTCTACTTTGGCTGTCCCATCTTGCCCGGATAGTATATTTTTCAAAATAATTATCTGAAAATTTGTTTAAGCAAATAAATTTTAATTTTCACTACTCATTATGTTCGTACAATAATAATACTACAGTGCCACAATTTTGAAAAATTTATCGCAATGTATTAAACAAATAACAGCGTACAAGCCTGGAAAAATATTTTAACACGATGTAAGAAAAACAAAACAATGTTTGCATTTCGGTAACACCTTGTGAACGGACGAAAACAATTGTGCGTATTGAGAACAACAATATTTTCTTTTTGAAAACGCACTTTAGATGTCGTTACCGTGATACGCATAGAAGAAAAAACGATGTCCCGTCTTTTCCGGGTGTCCCGTTTTGCCCGGGCTTCCCCTAATTGAATGCGTTTTAATCTTGGTGTAAAAATCACTTTATCGTCTAGAAAGTTAATGATTACAGCAATCATGGGCTATGGGAAGTGAAGCGAAACGTATTAGACTGAAAAAAAAAAAGGAGAATTGTACAGTTTCAGTTAAGGAAAGAGAAAACTAATAACCAGTTTCAGTTAAGAGGAAAAATTAGTTCCAGAAGAACAAGTACCCAGTTTCAGTTGAGAGAGAGATACCAGAAATCAACATTAAAAAGTCAAATTAGTTTAAAATAAAAATGAAAAATTGTCCAGTTTCTGTTAAAGAAAGAGAAAAAATTAGCAGTTTCAGTTAAGAGAAAAAATTAGTTTCAGAAAAAAATTACCCAGTTTTAATTAAGGAAGAGATGGAATTTGGGGAGTGAAGCGAGTAGGGGGCAAAACGCTTTAGTTAAAAATAAAAATGGATGCAATTATATGTTATTCTGTTACATGAAAAAATCAGATACAAAAATAAATCAGTTACAAAACGTAAAATCAGATACAAAAATGTACTTTCTCTGAATAAACATGCCTCCTTAAGTACGAATTTGAATTTTTGTCCCTAAAAATATAGGGGTAATCCTCATTATGAAAATATAGAATAGTTTTTGAGTTTAGACAGGAAAGTCGTCGAAAGTTTGAGCCCCTTTATTCTAATTTCATTTTTTGCGTATTTCACCATATTTCGGGAACTGTTTAAAATAGTTAAATAATTTTGTCCCACGAATAAAAAACTCGATCATCCAAAAACAATTCTTCGTAAAATATTCGAGTAATTATTTACAGTTTTTTTTTAATCAAACAGTCAAAGTGTTTTTGAACTAAAAGTTGTACAAATTTTTACATAATTTTTAACGGTGTATTTTAACTGATAAAATCCAAAATGTGTATCGAATAGGGCAAATGGCTTTTGAGAAATGAAAATTTAAAAATATGACTTTCTTGATACGATTCAGTGTGAAAAGAGTGAAATTAACATTAAAGGGCCCGAAAATTCAACTACTCCAAAGCCTGATCTATTCGGACCATGTTTTCTATACTGTGGCTACTATAAATATTTTGAGAGTCAAAAATTCAAATACACCATAAAAAAAGTCTTGCTTTATAAAGAAATTCCTCTTTATTTCGAATTGGAGCATACGGCTCCTATTATAGTATTCCATCTCACTCTATTTGTGACTAGATATTTTGACTCTCTATGTCTTTTAAATTAACTTAACTTTAACTATGATCGTCCTGCGCCAAGTACTTTTAGGTCTCCCTCTTTTTCTATTGCCCTGAGGGTTCTTATCACAAACTTGCCTTACTTTAAATAACACGTTTTTGAGTCTGAATTAAGCTGAAATAATTTCCCAAGTATTTTGTAAAATTTAGGGTTAATCTCTCTAATCATTATGATTGAATCATTAAATTGTAAGTGAAAACCTAATTAACAGATCAAAAGTTATCCAGGTATTATCTTTCTATAAAAAGTTCCACTTTAAAAATAAAACTTGCTTTACTTTATATAACACGTTTTTGAGTCTGAATTAAATTGGAATAATTTCCCAAGTATTTTGTAAAATTTAGGGTTAATCTCTCTGATCATTATGATTAAATCATTAAATTGTACCTGAAAACCTAATTAAAAGATCAAAAAGTTAGCGAGGTATCATCTTTCTATAAAAAGTTCCACTTTAAAAATAAAGATAAAACTGAAATGATTCATAAAGTTATAACTGAAATGATAAATTGAAAGAGTTAAAATTAGTAAAAAAAATAAATGCAAAATTCAAAATCAAAACAAAAATATAATAAAAATTAGAACAAACAAAATAATGAATCATAAATAAAAACAAAAGTACCTTTGGGTTTAACATGCTCTCTATTGTCATATATAACAGCTGAATGATTAAGAGGTTTGGGAAGGGGGGTTGGTTTTATACCAGGTTGATATCTCTCCTGTCTATCTATGATTAAAACATTTGAACATTGACAATTTACACAAATCATTCACTCATTGAAATTAAAACAAAACAAATGCGAAAATAAGGTACATAAATTTAAAATTATAAAGTTAATTAAGTTATGTAAATAAAATAATGACACTCCAATTAAATATATCTAATGCTATTTTGAACTATCATGCCAGGTTTTAAAGAATATAGTTAAGAATACTTTTCAGCGATGTTTAAAATAATTAAGGTAAGTATGAAGAAAACATGATAATTTTTTTCGCCAAGATTACCTACATCACATCTGAATACTTTTATAGAACAAAATGAAGCCGGTTTTTGGTCGAAATTCTGTTTGATGCATCAAGTATGCGTTGGTCAATAAATTAAGAATTTTTTTTAATTGTGTCCCTGTATTCAAAATGCATTGAATCACACTAATGTAACAATAGTCCACTGTAAAAGACTTAGAGTATCTCAACATCAGAAATGGTGGCAATTACTTTACTCCAAAGACATGAAGTGAAGTCATAAATAAATCATGGATCTAGATGTTTCACTTTACCAAGGCCTAAAGATGTTCTTTTACACTTATTGGTGTAAAGTAACCACATCCATTTTTATTGTTCAGTAATGCTAAAATTTTTAATTATAATAAGATATGATGCGCATAAGAGTCAGTAAAATTATTTTTACGATACAATTCAAAGTAAGAACGGTTATTTTAGGATGCATACACACGATAATTATTAAAATAAAATTAGTTTGCTTTACAAAATTACGTATAACACAGAAAGAATATTAAGACGAATTAGAACTATGCTTAACAAAACGGTAGCAAAAATATATTATACATTATAAAATCATACGCGAGCTCGTACTCGATTGCATAACCACTCTTCTGGCGATATCAAAAGTGTGCCAACATTGATTTTTTCGAAGAGAAAGTAATTCACGTTTGGTATGAATGCGCGTGAACTTGGTGTAAGCTTTTCCTATTCAGAGTGTTATATTTAAATTACACTCTTTAATCTGTATATGAAAGCTTGATTTGGTGTTGACTAAAGTTTTTAGGCTAATAATTTACATGTTTAGGCCTAGGTTAATAAAGTTTTTAGGCCGTTCAAAACCATATTCGGAAAGATGTTACACCACAGCTTTTACTGTGTAGTAGCGATTCTCTTATCTTAGATCCAGGTTACTTGACTGTTCATTGACACAATAAATCCTCAAAAATGATATAATTCATATAATTTGAATTTTAACCATCTGACTGACACAATTGCTAACATTAATTTAATGTATCTAGCCGAACATATTAATGAATATAGTAAATATAAAGATATTTCTCGTATTTTTGAAAGAAACAATTCATACATTATGTTGCTTTTAAATTACGATTCGACAGCCTTAATGTTTTATTTATTTTTTATCAAAACTTAAAAGTATGTTCTCTAATTAAAATCTAACAGCTTTGTTTTCCAGTCCTCACATTATTACATAAATAATCACTAGATACATATATCAATGAAATAATATTAGACAGCTTTGTCGGACAGTGTTGTAATACCAGATTAAATATTCATGAAATACAACATAATGTGATGAGGATCATATTATAACATTAAGCCATAGATAATTTAACTTTGCTGCAAACTTTGGAAGGCACATAACTTGAGCAATCGAAACTCAAAGCCTGATTACCTAATACATTAATTTAGAAAATTATCTGATTCAATTTCAAACCATGCGAAGATTGAATTAAGTATTAATAATATGGAAACAAAACGTTCCAATATTATAGTTTCATGTTAGAATCATACTGTTAACATGTTACAATAATACAAACCCATTATTTAATTATGCATACTTTTGAACCATCAATGTGTTTTGAAACAGAACTATTAGAAAACCAAATGCAAAGCATATTTTAAAAATATGTGAGCAATTCTACAAATAAACGCCAATTAGGCCGCGAAAAACAATTTTTTTTAAAGTAATAGTTATATAGTACTAAGTATAGTAATAGTAATAATAGTAATTTTTTAAGTTCTAAGTAACGTTATTTCTACATGAATTTGAATGACACCCTAAAAAAGCAAGAAAAAATCGTGAACATGAAATTTTTTCTTTGTGACTTACTTTAAATGACAAAATACCAATTTTAAATTTTTCCCGATTTTTTCAATTTACGAACTTCGATTAAATTTTTTTGTTTTTGTTTTTTATACTAAAATTTAATCATATAGTATGAAATCTCTATAAATACATTTCAGAGAGACATTATATTTGTTATTACATTATATATTGACATGATATAAATGGCTCAGATAAATCTGAGCCATTTATTCAAATAAAACGATTTTTACATAAATATAATATTATTATAATGTCTCTCTAAAATGTATTTATAGAGATTTCATACTATAAGATTATATTTTAGTATAAAAAACAAAAACAAAAAAATTTAATCGAAGTTCTTAAATTGAAAAAATCGGGAAAAATTTAAAATTGGTATTTTGTCATTTAAAGTAAGTCACAAAGAAAAAATTTCATGTTCACGATTTTTTCTTGCTTTTTTAGGGTGTAAAAAAGAAGAAAATTTATGTAGAAATAGCGTGCCCCCCCCCTCCCAATTTTTTTTTTTTGGCCGCCTATTTGGCGTTTATTTGTAGAATTGCTCACATACTAAATGACGTATAATAGTGAATAAAAAATACATCTTGACTTACTCGTTCCATTCCCCACCTTCCCTTGCTCACAATCCCTCGTTGGTATTTGCTGCAGCTGTTGATTTGGCGGCATGTTTTTATTAGGTGGCCCAGTTGTAAGTGCTTTTTGTACAAGTCCGGTAAGGCTAGCGAGCTGTCGTTCCATGTATTCCATCCTTAACCTAAATAAGGTGGAGTAGTCTGTTATTTTTTAAGATTAAGGATTTAAAAAATTATACTGTTAGAATTTTCACTCTAAAATTACGGTGAAATAATCGGCAGCAGCCCATCTATCCAATTAACCGTAAAGTTTACGGTTAGGAACATTTATTTACCTATACGGATTTGAAATCATTTGCAACTGCTATTTTCAAAAAAACCGTGAATTCAAAAATATACGGTTTTGTAACAATTTACAATTAGCGTAGTTTAAAAACCAAGAAAATAAAATTTAACCCTCCCGTTACGCGCGCCGTATTTACCCGGCAACATCGCGACGCTCTGTGTGCACGAGTCGTACCTCAGCCATTTTGCCGTACACAAAGGGCAGAAGTTTGTCTGCCATGTTTTAAAATTTATCATGCTGAATTAAGTTATTAATAATTTTTTGAATTATCTCAAATTGCATCTTTACTTATAATACTGGCAAAATTTCTAAACATATTGTTATGAAATACTTAAATAAGAAATTACACACATTAGCTTATCGTCATGCAATGCACACGGCTCGCGGTGTGATGCAAAGTTCAATCGCATCACCTTAGCTGAGTGGGTTGACGGAACGAAAGGGTTAATTACATATTGGAGTTAGATTTCGTTAAGCTTTCCATTAAATTATGGATATTAGATTTAGATTGTATTTTGCCAAATGAACCGTGGAATGCGTCTTACTTAGTTCATCTGGTGGTGCCATCTATTGTGAGAGACTGTAAATACTAGACTTTTTATGTTAAGCAGCTCTATGGTGCTGCCATCCATAGGTAAATTAGAGTTTCGAATTACAATAATCCAGTGCCACAAATTGAGGAGTGTCACCAACTCAAAAACCTCCATTAATGTTGAAGGAGTGGAAGAAATATTGTGTGTCAAAGCTGGAATTCGAACCCTCGTTCAGCCGGTCATGAGATTGACACATTAGCCGTCTCGGCTATAGCCAGTACCCAGTCGTACAAAGCGAAATGACTTCATAAGGTGATTGTTTAACCGTAATAGGTGAAAACACTCAATAAACGATTTTTTCACAGTTAATAGTTTTAATACCATCTTTACTCGTCTGTTTTGTTTGAATACGATAAAATAACAAGTAAATAAATTTTGATTTAACAATTTTTCTATAAATTTCTAACAATATACAGCTAAAACATGAAAGGAATATTGAGCAAATATATGTGCTGTTATTTGTTTCTAGACAGCTCTTCAGTTTTATTGTAATTAGAACTTTTGTAAAGTTTTATCTGACAACCGCGAGAGTTAACAATGTTCACAATAAAAATGGCTGTTATTATCGTTTCATTAAAATAGTGTTATATTTCGATATACATTAGTGAATTGAATTCGAGAAAATAAATACGATTGCATAAATAACGTCAAGTAGTTGATTCAAAAACTTACTTTTCGATCAAAAACAAACTTTTAGAATCAACCAGACTTGTTAGAACCAATTTGCTCTCTATGTTAGCAAAAGATCATAGTATTACGTTTTTAAAAACGTAAATTCAAACGTTTTAATTCTCACTTACATTTTACTTGACATGTTCGTCCAATACGTGCAAATAAGAGCTTTTTGATATCTATCATCTATCAAACCGTCAGATATAATTAGTTTTCTCTGCACATAAATGACGCTAACTTGCTTTTAAACTAGGTATTTTAAATGTTTTTAAAAATGTCACTTAACATGTTCTTTCAATGTCATCTATTCGTTATTCCGATTCTGTTAGCGTTCTTTGCATACAACTCATTACAGCATGTTTTCAAAGCTGTGACTTAAAACGTTTTTGTGCTAACATATTTAATCAAGGTTTGCTAGTCAGATTTAATTAACTTTGCCCACAATTGATCAAACAGGTTCTCGGGAAATTAAATGTTTTCTAAAACATGCTCAAACACGAACCTCTTCTACCAAGGCTGTCGTTATCTTAAGTTCCGAAGACTACGAGTAGTTTGATTTGAAGTAATTAATATTGAAGTAATAATTATTCTAGAGAATTATTGATGTTGAAGGTAAGCACTTTACAATGAATATGATTGGTCGAAAGGAAAACCTACTTGGCTTCATCATCGATGACAGGAGTAACACTACCAGACCTTGTGCCGTATATGCTTCCACCATAAACAGAATCCTCGTAGGAAGAGCTCGTGGAGTAACCAGAGAAGGACCTCTGGTGATCCACGCGCCTCTCAGGTGATGAGAGGTAACCGGACTCCTGCTGAGAACGGCGCTCTGGCGAGGAATGATATGATGGGTCGTAGCGCCTTTCGGGCGAGATGTGATATGTTGCTTGTCCAGCTACAGAATATGGACGGTCAGGAGGAGCTCGGTACGAACCCAGAGGTTCGTGTCTTCTCTCTGGTGACATTGGCATCGACGAGCCAATTGGCACTGTTAAAAATAAGAATAATATTCTACAATTCAGTTTTCCAAAATAGCTATCAGCAAATATTATGATAAAGTTAAACTTATTTCGTGTATTTAACAGTTTATAGAATTTTACGAGACAAAATGGGCTATCTCTAGATATGAAATACGTAACTTCAAGAAACTGTAGAGTGGAAAGATAAGGAAAAATCTTCATTAGTTTCGAAAATTACAAACAGTAGAAAAGGTGCCCATTTTCAAGGATCCACCAGATGTGCAAGCAACAATACGTGAAGCGGTAGTGTTATTTTATGCTTGGTGGGGGTTTCAGATCGGGCGTCTTTGATTTGAGCGCTCACATCATGTCGATCTTTTCCACTGTGGTAATTTTTGAAGCTAATGAAGTTTTTCGATCATTAAATAACTATAGATATGTTTTTAAATATGTTCTTAATTGAAAAATACTAATTATGAAATGAATGAGCAATAATAATACGATATCAATTTTAAAATAAATTATTTCAGCTGAAAAATGAAAAAGAACAAGAATAATCAAATAATCAATAGTATTATGATAAAAATAATGAACTATTAAAATAATGATGGTATTCAGCAATTAAGAATGCTACGGTAATGAACTTTTATTATCTATGTAAAGCTATATGTTTTTTTAGAGAGCGTATTTTTTCATAAACACAAATAATTTGTATTTCTTTAGTGAACGAAAAAGAAAAGTGTCATTGCTTACCCAAAGGACGAGGTTGGCCAGATCTTGGTGAAGGAATAGAGGGAGGTGGCCCCGTGGGAGGAGGAGTAGAACGAATCGTCTTGCCCAATGGAGTCAGGGCCTGCTGAAACGACCTCTGCGGCTTTGGGGGAGGCAATGTCCCACCTGAAAATACAATTATAATTTTTGAAAAGACAAGTAAACTTAATAGTATAATCCAAATCCACAGAAAAAAAAATATTTATTCAGCGAAAGTACTTTTTGCGTCTGGATTCCTAACTTAAAGAATTATCTACACTAATTAATTTTTAATTTTATTTCATAACCAGCGTTGAACAGTCGAATATTTTTGGGTTTAGACCATCAATGTTCAACTCCGTAGCCAATACAACCCAGAAGAATCGCGCAAACCTGGATCAAGCATTAGGGTAAACTACCCATCGAGGAGGACTTTTTGACAGAATTAACCCACATTTATGTTTAAAAGAAAGGAAAAACAAGCCTCTCAAAGTTAGTCTGATGGTAAATGGATTTTTACCCATCATCCGTCAACTACCGAGGATACATTACGTCAACACTGTGATCGATGCAAACGAGAGGCAGAATTCGTATCGCAAAGCCATCGCAAGGCTGAGAACCTTTGTCGCCTCCTTAGGTGGCATGCGCTCCATCCCTAGAACCACCGCGGCTCGCACACATTAATTAATTTGAATATTTAAGAATAGGTGAAAATACAATCTTTAGATAAACTCATAAATTCAAATCGGCCTTAAAACTGGATATGATGTTTTTACACCAGCCATTTTTAACAAAGGTTTGTCAGATCTCAATAATTTTTATTTATTTAAATGCTAATTTGAGATCCCCAATATGCATGATTTACTTCCTTTTTGACTGGGATTCTAAATATATTTTTACAGAGCATCCTGCATTTAACGTAACATCCTGTTATTTAAATCCATGAATAATAAAGCAAGCACGGTCTGTGTTTGCTTGGATACATGATTACCTTCTTATCAAGTTGCAGATTTGCATACAAGATAAGGCGTGCTAATTTGACTCAATCTGTGAACAACTTGACGCGTCATTTTTATTTCGGAAGTGGAGAGAGGAAATGGTTGGATGTCAGCCAATCAAGGAATATCCCCGAATTCTAAATCAGATCAACAGTTACGTAATGTCAATGTGATATTTCTGCCGCGGATTATAAAAATAAATAAAACACAAATGTTGATAGACGACGCAAGTTGCATACAAATCATATTATAGTTGAAAGTGCTTTATTTTTTAACCTGTTAATTTTTAATATTAATAGTCAGATTATTAAAATCTGCCATTAATCTGCCATTGGAAATAAATTTTTTTTTATAGTTAAAAAAAAAGTTAATGAATTCGTGAATTCAATGTAAAATGCAAACAAACATCCAATAGCTGAAATAGCTGCCGTCCTCAGAAAGCCTCTGCACGGTTTTTAACAAGTAGTCTGCGCAGAATATTAAAAAAGTGAACCAATTGTGCGCATGAATCAAAATTCTATTTTAAAAGTGATTGAGAGAAATTTATCTTACATATTTCAGAATTGAATCTGTAGTGGTTGATTTGTAAATAAGACAGACCAATCATATTCATAAATTAAAAATTTTTTTAGACATATACTTGCTACCGCTTATTTTTACTGGACTTTCTCTTGAATAGCTCTTTCGTAAACTAGTTTACCTTCATAGTGGTCTGATGGAACTACCAATCAGAAACCATGTTGATACTTTCAGTTATAGGAGGCGTTGCCCCTGATCGCTAACTCTCGAGAGCCCCGAGAACTGCATCGCAATCAGTGCTCGCTTCGTTCGCTCATTGGATACTTTGTATACTTTTTTGAACACTAAAGTTAAGAATAAATAGTTCTTGAAACTTTTCTCTGTACAAAATGTTTAATACATATTTGGTTTCTCTGTACAAAGGACCTTCACTACGCGCTCTTACGCCTCGGAGCCTATCGGCAGCATTCTTGACCTATCTCCTCTAATTTCATTCTTTTATTGTTTCAATTGAAAGTCGCTCTCTTTCTGCAATATTTTTGACTGTTCTCCGTAGATATTCTTCTTCTGGAGGTTCAATAGGGCGGCTATTTCTTCTGCGTAGATTATTATACACCGTACGTAGATTAAGCATAATTTAAACCATAACAAAATTTAACTTAAAGAAAATAAAATTTAACTTTCAACAAAAAATAATTCAACTTAAAACATGGAATAATGAAACAGCAATTTTGCCTTAGGCTTATGCCAAAGCGCGAAAAGAAATTTCATAAATTTTATAACCACGTACTTAAAAGCGTTTTATATAATATAGATTCGTTAAGCATAAATAAACTAATTCATAGTGATACAAACAATTTCATTTATTTTAAGTTAAAGGTATATTCAAATTCACAAAATTGTATTCATCTTTGATGAAACCGGTTCCTGGAAAATTTAACAAGCGAGCATTCCGTCAAATTGAGGAAATTGCTCTCTTCTTTTGGAAATACGGATTTCTTTCATAAAAACATTACACTTATTTCAATATATAGGTTACATCAGAGATGCACAATCATTTTTATTTATCGGGAGATTATTACATATTGTAATGGGGGGGGGAATCGCTGCAGGTTCAATTATGAAAAATACAGGTAAAGTTTAAAATTCATTTGAAAGTAAGATAAACGAGTAACCAATGTATAATTAATTTTTTGCTTCGGTGCAGAAACAAATTTACTTATTAAATTACAAAGAAAAATATGGTAAATAGGTAGGATTACGAATAAAAGGTAACTTAAATTTAGTTTTGTCATAAAACTTAGCTTTTAAATTTATTCAGAAAAAAAATTGTTACTAGTGCAATAATAGATAAATGTGATAATTGCTGTTGTAATCTTTAAATTGTAACTTAATTATTTTATTGCATTTTGAAATTTCAATTTCTTCTTTTCTAGTTGACTGCACAAATTAAGTCATTACGCTTCACACGGCTACCACTGTAATTATTGCATAAAAAGAACTTTCGTAAGAAAATGTTCACATTACATTACTTTGAGAAAGGCTGTTAACCAGATCAGTTACTTATTCTTACAGAGAATGGATAAAATATGATACAAATTCTATTTTTTTCCTTTTATATTCTTATTAATTTTTAAGGCAGTTTAGGGGTCAAGCTGAAACTTTTGTGCTCCATAGGTTGTGCACTCGTGAGTAACACAACCGATTAAAAAAAATACATGCAATAAGAAGAGTGTACTCAGTCATCGCCTGGTATCGAACCCTGAACGATTGCTTGAAAAGCGAGTTCATTAACATTTATATCTTCTTCTCAATGCGGAATATTTTAAAATTAGATAAAAAATATTTTATTAAATTAGACATTAAATTAGTTGATAAAAACATTTAATAACATACAAATAAGGTAGCAATTTCACCAAATATTTGAGAGTTTATGTTTCGAAGATATAATTACGGAATTCCATTACGAAACGGTTGTTAAAAATATCAAAGTACAACTTCGAAATAGCTGAATAATCAAAATGAAACATCTGAGAGTTTTCTTCAAATAGTGAAATATTAATTTATGGTGAAAAAATTATTTCTCTGAGCTTATGATGCCGTTTTAAATTGCCATTTAAAAGTGATGTTTAGGCATTAATAAGTTACAACGATCGCAATTATATATTTAGAACTTCGTTGAACCACCATTTTGTTTTTCTTTTTATATTTAAAATCAGAGACATGGGGGAGGAAGAAATTTCGCCAAATACATTAGAAAAAAATCTTGAAAATTTTTTTTATAAAAATATTAAAAATAATGTTTCATCGTCATTTCTTAACATTGAAATTCTGTTTTTATCAAGCATTAATATTAGTTCATTGCTCTTCGTTTAAAAATTAGTTATTAAATTTTAAAAGCAATGTTAATAAAATCAATTGCGGTCTTATTTAAATCAAAGCCTAATTAAAGTACAATTAAGGAACTTTATTTAATTGATGAAATTTATTGAAACTGTTATTAAAAAATTCAATATCGAAACAGTGAAATATGTGTTTATAGACATTTAACAACATTCTATTTGAAATATTAAAAATTTTTTTTAACATGTGTTGAACAGCCAACCCATTTTTCGGTTTACGATTAACAGTGTTCAACATCTGATTTTGAACACAAACCAGAAGACAAAGAAATTCCTGAACCATGCATTGAGATAAACTAGTCTTTGTCAAGTCCTTTTGGTTGAACTAACCATTACACGGAGAGGAAAACCAAGAAAACCTTTTACAATTATGCTAACGGTAAGGGGATTCTAACGCACGATCTGTATACCACTCAGGATAGAGCCACCTGGCTCTTATTCGGAATATTGTAGTGATTTTTTAAAGTTACTCTCGTACTTAAACTGAAATAAAAATATTAAACTTAAACTGTTAGATTATAGTGAATAGCCAATATTAGTTACCTTGTCTTATAAAGAAAGAAAAGTAGCATATTGTTACAGATTATGAATGACTTTTTATCGTAATTTTTCAGGAATTTTTTTACAGTATATGCAAGACATTTTAGTGTTTACCTTGTACAAGCTCATAACAAAAAAGTGCAATATTTTAAGTAATATCAGTCATGAAGTACAATATGCTCTCGTCAACAAATCAACATAAAATGCAAAAGATGTGCTATGATCTAATGCCAACCAAATTTATTTTAGAACAATGCTCAGTTACGGAAAAGAATATTAGAAAATTTATTATGCTTTTTAAGTATTTGGTATGCTTGTAAAATGTGAGCCAAATATAAAATGTTGCAATAAATAGTTGCTCAAGTTAAATGTAGGCTTCCAAGAAAATAAATGATGTGTAAAATTAACTGAGCCAAAACATAATCAGGCGTGAAGATAGTAGTGATGGGCCAACATATTTTACCAACTATTTCATTTAGTTCAATGTACTCTCTCGTTGTTTCGTCATCTTTATTTTTGGTACGAAGTTATTTATCATTTTATTATTTCTGCATGTTTCATTTTAAGTAAATTTTCGACAGTTAAAAATTAGTTAAAAAATAACATTGCGTTTCTTTACCAAAGAGTAATTTCAGTAAGTTTAAAAAATAGCAACTTTGGAGTTCTCAAAATGAACTGATCACATACGCAGCTGATATGAATTAGTAGGAGTTTGATCTTTTTAATATTCATAATTACATAGCAGCTCAAATATAGTTTTAATTTTAGGTAGTGTAACAATATCATATTCATATATTTATTTGCAAAATTTTTTTTGAAAAATTATAACCTATATTTTTAAGGAAATCCCAGCAGAATAGCAATTTGTTAAAGTGGCAATAATAGCATGGAGAAGACATCCAAGGTTGACGAATTATCGAAAGATAACAAAGTCAACCTCCCATAATCAATAATTGGTTTGAAAATACTTTGGCGATAGCGAATCGCCTACAAGACTGTGAGAATTAGAATAACCACATAATTGAAACATATTTGCGGTTAGAAATTAATAATAAAGAGATAATAAATAGATTTTTGTTTTCGATTAGGCGAGACAGTTAATTAAAGAGTCTGCATTAGTATTGAAATAAAAATTAGCCGTCACGTTGATCGATAAGAAAAGAATAAAATATTTTATGTTCGCTTATTATAAATATTAATAAAAATTAACTAATTGTTTTAATTTAAATATAATTCAATTAATAATGATTAAAAAATAAGTTCAAGTAATGTAATAAGTTAAGTTAAAAAATATGTAATACCTATTCTGGCATCACAGGCTTATAAAACTTATGACAGAGAAATCAAGCAAAGGTGCGAGGCATAATTTATAAGTTTCATGGATAAAAAAAGCGAAATTATTAAAAAACAACTTTAAAAAGTAAATTAAATACTTGCTATTTCATAAAAACAAATATACAGGGGTTGGACAAAATAATGGAAACATTTCTATACTAATACATTTTTTTCATATTTTTACAGAAATACTAAAAGAATCATTTTATAATTTCAGAAGTGTTTAGATTATGCAATTTCTCCCACTTATTAATGAAGTTTAAAATTTTTAGAGGTTTGAAAAACCGGCATTAAATTACAAACCGAAAATAATATTTTTGGAGCACCCTATGCCAAAAAATGTAGCAACAAATTTGCAACTTGTAACTATTAGTTTGGTTTCTTAAATCTAGCTTAAATGTTTATGGAGATATGGACATTTTTATAAAAAAAAACAAATTTTTTCATCTTACTTTTTTGCTATAACTTCAAAAATATTCAATAAAATTAAACAATAAATTTTAGAGCAATTTAGTATTTCTTTTATACTGCGCATGCGAGGAAAAGATTTAACATAATTTTCATAATTTTGTAGTGAATCGTACTTGGCATATAATGAAAAAAAAACCCAATTTGAATAACTTCAAAATTTAAAAAGTTTCAAGTAATTTTCTAAGTAGTTTTTGCATTTGCTAGAGACTCAAAATGATAAGGGGCTTTCCACAAATATTATTTTGCATCGCAAAACAAAATTAAATAACAAACGATAATACCTTACAATAAAGGTTTATACACCGAAATATGATTGTATAAGGAAAGAAAACATGCAGAAGAAAAGATATTTTCATGGGGGCTGATCCCCAACAATTCCGACTTCGTTTTTAATAAATCTTGTTTAGTTTAAAATAAAATTTGTGGAAAACTCTTTATCACTTTGAACTTTCTTTTAAAGAGTACGAAAACTACTTAGAAAATTGCTTGAAACTTTTTAAATTTTTAAGATATTCTAATCCGACTTTTTTTTATTAGTTGCTAAATACGATTCACTATAAAATTATGTAAAATTTTTTTTAAAATTTTTCCCACGCATGCACAGTATAAAAGAACTACTTTAATTACTCATATCTTTCGCAGTTTTAAACAAATTTTTCTCAAATTTTGGAACAATAATTTATTAATTAATTTTAAATTGCTCCAAAACTTTTGTTAATCTTTTTAAAATTATAGTAAAAAAAACCGTAAGACAAAAAATTAGTTTTTTTTTTAAATAAAAAATTTTCATATCTCCATAAATATTTAAGCTAGATTAACAAAATTTTGTGCAATTATTGCATTTCAGTAATTAATTTTGTGTAAGGTAAGATAACAAATAAAAATTATTAAATTAGTAAAAGATTAATTCAGATCTAGAAAAAAACTTCCCATTATTTTTTTCGAACATCATTAGAAATAAAATAACGCAAAACTAGAAACTCATACTTCCATTTCAATGATAGCTAATTAAAATTGTCAATTAAATAAAAATTGCAGAAAGTTTTAATTGTTAAATTAAAAAACCATTTTAAATTAAAACCGGATATTGAGTTAGAAAATGGTGTTAGCTGGCTAAAAATAAAATTAAATAAAAACTCTTAAAAAATTTAATTCTCTAACCGATTACTCGAATACTATTCTCTTCTCTAATCGAATACTATTCTAAACTAAACCATACATGGAATTAGAAAATGCCAACTAAAGATGTAAATTAACAAAAAAAAAACAAACAAACAAAAAAAAAAAACTAGTAAATTTCAACTGTATAATCGAACTAAAAATACAAATGAAAAAAAAATTCCAGAAAATTTTGATAATCTAATCGAATATCATTCGAAGTTAAACCAGAGATTAAAATAGGAAATACCAATAATACTTATGTAAAAATTCTAATTAAGCAAATATCCCATAAAATTTTAATTATCTAATCAAAGATCATTCTAAATTGAATCAGACATCGAATTAGAAAATGTACTGACCTTCAGGTGACGGGGAAATACTTTCTTCTCTCTCATTCGTTTCACTAGACATGAATTAAATCCAACACTCGCCCACAGTGTCAAAAAAATCTCACAAATTTAAAATTTTAAAATTTAATTTTTTTAATTACCTCCTCCGGGGGCCATAGTTTGGGACTTTTGGCGGTCAGCTGCCGCTACATGGGAGGGGGAGTAAGTTCTCATGGAGGCGCTGTGTGGCAAAGTCTGGGTTCTATTGGCAGGTAGATACTGAGCTGGCAAAGTCCCGTAGTACCCGATGGCTGGCGGCAACGGAGCTTTGGAAGCCTGAAATAGAAAGTGAGGTTAAAGTGAGTCAGGAGGACAAATAGCACATTCCGGAAATGAAAATCGTTTACGTCTTCTGTTAATTTTTTTCTGAACTTTATTTTTGCGAGACTGTTTCGAAGAAGGCAGTTACTTTTGCTAAATGCTTTTCGGCTTCACTTAAAAAGAAACGAGACGTCTGTGTTTGATCGACTGAGAATGGAGATGTTGTTGATTTATGTCTCCATGTTGAAAATGGCTGTCATTCCATAAGACACCTGTGCGCGCTGTTTTTAATTGTGTTTATTCAATATTATTCACACTTTTTGTGTAATTTCTTTGTTCCGTTTAAGTTGTTCATACAAGAAATTTAAAAGTTTTCTAGAAAAATTTACTTTTAAAATTGAATGTGATGTTCGACCACTATTAGTGGAACGTTTAACTACAATTACATTTAAATTTGCTGCATTCTTAAATGTTTTTTTTTAAATTTTTTTTTAATATTTCCAATGACAAGGCAAAAGGTACAAATAGAAAGATGAAATAAATAACGAATACAAATGTACGTAGGATAACAAAGAAAGAAGACCGATGTCATTGCCTTAAAAGTTCTCTTGCTTCCCAATATCTTGAGGATTCAGTGTGTCCATGAAGGGCCCCACATAGATCTACCTCCTCGTGGTGCACTCCCGGCAACGCTCTGCGGCTAAATGATCTACAGCCTTCAGTAATCACTTGCATTCTTAAATGTTGAATCGCAAATTGTGTAAGAAATAAACCGCACATTAAATGTGCTGTCGAATACTAGAATGTTGCATTAAAATAGTACAAAATGAGAACGTTTGACCCATTAAATGTGTTGTTGAACCATTTTACTAGAATGTTGCAATAAAATAGTACGTTTGAGCCATTAAATGTGCTGTCGAATACTAGAATGTTGCATTAAAATAGTACAAAATGAGAACGTTTGACCCATTAAATGTGTTGTTGAACCATTATACCAGAATGTTGCAATAAAATAGTACGTTTGAGCAATTAAATGTGCTGTCGAATACTAGAATGTTGCATTAAAATAGTACAAAATGAGAACGTTTGACCCATTAAATGTGTTGTTGAACCATTGTACTAGAATGTTGTAATAAAATAGTGAGCTTGAGCTATTAAATGCGCTGTTGAATACTATATTGTTGTATTAAAATAGTACAAAATAAGAACGTTTGACCCATTAAATTTGTTGTTGAACCATTATACTAGAACGTTGTAATAAAATAGTGCGTTTGAGCCATTAAATGTGCTGTTGAATACTAGAATGTTGTATTAAAGTAGTGCAAAATGAGAACGTTTGCCCCATTAAATGTGTTGCAAACTTAACATGTTAAACCAATCTTAGTGTGAGAAAAGAATCTTTCCCGAGAATCGGTTTACGTACCAAAGTTGTAGCAAATGAGAACGGTATTGTGGTGCAACGAAACTTTTTCAACTCATTTAGGGAAGAAAAATGCAAAAATCAACAAGAGTTTTGCAATGACATTCGTTTAAAACTTATTAATTGTATTTGCAGCATTACCTTTTAGTAAATTATACAAGTTTATCGTGAATCAATGTTTAAAAGTTTTGATAAAAGAGGATGTGATAGCAATGCTCAGTTACTGATATTCGTAAACAATAATAAAAGTGTATTTCTAGCATTTCACTCAGCATATTTAATCAACATAATATATAGGTGTCCAAAATAGTGATGAAAACTTATGTTTGCAAGAAAGTGAAGTCTGTTGAAAAATCCAATTAAGAACTTAGGGGAGATTACTCAACATTTGTCTTGTTACGATCGCGTTTCTTAAATAATGTTAAGCAAACTTATTACATTTAAATTGAAAAAAAATCTAATTTTTAATTGAGTACGATTGCTATTGCTCCGATGATATGTAAGGATATGTTATGACGATAAAACCGCGCATTTGTACATCCGACCACGCGTCATAAATATTAAAAAATCAATCAATTTATTAAAAGTAATCACTTTTATTCATTTATCTATATATATATATTTCTCTTACACGGCACCAAAAAAAAGCCTCATTACAACTCCCCGAATGGCAACGTTAGAAAATCGACCAATGATTGCTGCTAAAAATGTCACATGGCAAATGTCACATGAGGTGGCTCAACATATAGCGCTTTTAAAAACGGAAACAATAACCAGAGTGAGCATTATCAGGTTGTTCAATTCAGATTCATGCCCTAAAAACATGATAATATTTAATTTAAACTCAATTAGGAATTAATTAGGCTGGCCTTCTCCATGACTATAAATAAGTCACAAGGTCAGACTTTTGAGAAAATCAGTTTAGTATTGACTAAACAAGTTTTTAGTCATGGACAACTTTATGTTGGCCTGTCAAGAGTTAAGTCATTTGACAGCCTTTCAGTAATTGCTCCAAGATGCCAAATCTATAATTGTGTTTTCAAAGAAATTCTAAATGCTTAGTGTTAATTTCTTAGAGCTTTGCAGAAAAAAATGTTTTTTGGAAAAAATTTAATTGAAACTTCTATTGGCAGTAGGCAAGGGGAACTGCCAAAATCAAAACTCCCCGATTAGAAATGCAGCATGGCGACCTCCACGTGGTATTTCTCGGGTAATGCTAACAGCCATGCATTTTAATTTATTGTATGTAAAACATCCTTATTTTGTTCTAAAATGTTATGTACTTTATCACAAATGTTAATTAATATAGAAATTGATTTCAATAATGCTGATCACCAAAAAATATTTCATTTGGCGATAAAACAAATTTTTGTGTTCTTGAAAATGAAAGACTTTTTGAGGGTTATTATCTCACAAGGAAAAGTTAGGGTTTAAAGTTTATATTTTTAAATAATAAAATTTTTTTCTAAAACTTTCAGAATTTATAGCATTAACTAATTTATTATACACATTTAGTTGAATTTAGGTGAGTAACTGCAATATTTGATAATTTATTTTGCTAATATGTTTCTCATTTAGCTGATGTTTTGATTTTTTCACCATGTACAATTTAAATAGCTAATATACTTTGGGTAGACTATACTTGAGGGTGCCCCCGCCAAGTTGTGATCGCGATTGATCGCCAAGCTGGGCGATGCTGAAAATCAATCGTGATTCTGATTGGTTTAGGTTTTAATCGTGATTCTGATTAATTTAGAATTTAGCGTTGTTTTTAAATGAATTTCAGAGATCCGTTACTTCTACTTTGGATACCGACTGGTAAGGTTATTTTTGCTTCTGGTACTAAAAATGAATACTGTCAATAAGATAAATCTTAAGTTTCTGTACGATTTTAATAACAATGAAAAAAAACAGTGATTGAATGGTGTATGAATGAAGGTTTAATTAGTAATAGATATAAATGTCCTGTTTGTGAGTTACAACGGCGTTCCGGGCAAACAAGTATGGTTCCAAACATAAGTCGCCAATTTCGCCAAGGGGCACCTTCAAGTATATTTTTCCCTATACTTTTTTAAAAGCCAATAAGAACATTGATAGAATTCATCTACGTAAGTACAATACTATGTTTTTGATGATAATATACTATGTCTTTGTGCTAGAACATTGTGTTCATTGGCGAGCGAGCGCAGCGAGTCATGGTTCACGGCGTGAACCACATAGGATTGCGTAGCAATTCTCGGGGGTTGGCGAGCGTTAGAAAGCAGGGGGCGGAGCCTCCTAGTTTTTTATAATTTCTGAGTATAAGCTTTTTATTTCAGAAACTTCACAATTGATACGATGATCGAAGTCACATGCTTTAATGTCCGATAACAGCGCCTTATAAATGATATTTAAATAGATTGTCTAAAATATATATTTTTTTATTGTTTAAATATGAATTATAATATTTAAAACTTTTTTATTTGATCATCCATTGGTATTATTCAACTTAAGCTTTTTATTTTTCAGTGATACCACATGCAGGGAAGTCAATTTTTGACGCAACACTTTTTAATTATTTAGTTTTGATATAATTCTGCTCGTGGGCTAAAAGGACCATGATATAATTTTTAACAGTTTTCTTGATAGAGAATGAGCTAACAATAAAAATTAAAGTTAAAAAATGTAATATTCGCAAATACGTGGTACAACACACTGGTAAACGAGTCATTGTTTTTGAATGAATATTGGTTTGGCTGGAGTCTTAATTGGATGAATTTTTCCTTAGAATTTCTAGTCATGTAATTTTCCGTTTGGGTAATGGTGGATAGAATCCCTTGAATAGCTATTTATTGCCTCATAAATTCCTTTCTCTGGTTTCGCCGATTCTAATCAATTAAATTTTGTTAAAGTATTAGTTTAAGTCAACAAGCACATTGCATTTTAAACTTTGAAGGAAGATATTGGATATTTTGAAACTGAGATCCATTAACGATTATACGAAACCATGATCATAGCAAGGTTGATGTAAGAATCGACAAGGTGTTCCATATATAATTCTAACATGCGTACTTTTGGATTAATTGTGGTTGGGTGGCGCAGCTGGTTTGTCGTCGCCTTCTGAGCCCAAGTCTGCGGGTTCGATCCCCGACCCAGACACCGGATTTTCGGGATGCAGAAAATCCTTAGCGGCCATGTCATATGATTATGCGGCATGTAAAAGATCCCTGGAGTGCCTTATTGGCAGTTGGCATTTCCGGCAAAATTAAATTCATAGTACACTTCAGCATCCAAATAGAGCCTCGGTGCTGCCCTCTAGTGTGGCAGAAACTAGACGTCTAAATTAACATGCTCAACGGTATGTCACCCATTGTGGTGGTCCTGAAAGAGTGGATACCACCTCTAGAGAACGCACTAGGTCTGCTCATCGGCAAGACCGATTGTGCAGCTCATTGGAAATAAAAAAAATACTTTTGGATTAAATAAATATTTTGCATCAAATTATAAACTTGTTATTTTAAAATTTAATATTTTTTCTTAGTTGGAACGCTCCAATTTATAAATAATAATTTAAACTAATCGGATTGCCAACTGAAAACTAAATGGTAGGAAGTTATAATACCATGTGCGATTAAGTATTATTCTAGAGTAGACACAGAAGAAAAACTATGCTCAGTTGCTCAGTCAGTCAGGTCACCAGATTTGCACAGCAATTTCTAGCTGAAAAGCGCTTTAAGGCTAAATGTAGTTAAGCTAAATTTTAATTCACGAAAAAAAAAATGTAAGTCAAAGCAAAAGTCAGAACTTTTATAGAGAGGTATAATGTTCCTAAAAATAGTTGCGATGGCTAAACGATCGAAATAGAGGAGGGATAAAGAAAAGCTAACATTTGATACTGATCAAGGTTTAATAAGAAGTAAAACTCATTTTCTGATTTTATCAGAAACTGTAGGGCCGTGGTTTCCAATCGGACTCTGGTTCGGAGGGGCCGGGGTTCTACCCACAGAGTGTATAAGTGGTTGTAAAATCTGTGGAGTCGGAAGTTTTGCGGTCGGTCATTAAGCAGTACCATGGGTACAGGAATCTGAAAAAAATTTCTTTCTCCTTCAGATCTATATCTAAATTGCAAAAATAGCCTCGCGAATGACTGGTGCTGCAATCCGTCTGTGGTTTTTTGAGCTAAGACTTACTTTTACCGTTGCATTGCTCTCTTGACAAACGAAAGGCAAGCCTTCCTTACGTAATTCGCGAAAAAAGCCAACGACTGGTGAGATTGGCTTGTCTCAGTGTCATTAGAAACAGCACCAGAAACTGAATCAAGTCAAACAGTAGAGTAAAAGAATTGTTTAAGTTTCACAATATCGTCTACAATTAATACTATCTCAAGAACAAGATCTGGATAAAACATAAGAAAATCAAACCGACTGACCTACCATTAGATTTCGAAGGGACATAAGTATTAATGTTATAAAGCATACATCCATGTTCGAGTAAAAAGTTTAATATGTTTAGTATACTATATGTTATGATGATTTTTGTGTTATAGAAGTATTCCATGTCTATTCTCTAATGCTTAATCGTACGATTGGGTATTAAGATTTGTTCACAAAAGCTTGTCTTACCTTGCTCCTGTGAATGTGCTGATGCTGATATTCGGAGTCGAATTCGGGTTCAGAGAAGTAGCTGAGATCTTGATCATACGTGCTGTAGACACCACCACCGTTCACGTCTTGTTCGTAGATCCTCAGAACAGATCGGTCACGAATGTCCCTGCCAAACGGATAACACCATCATTTAGTTTTTAAAATATTTTTTCATTCAAGTCCAAATATATCAATACCAATCATGTTCAAATTAAAATAACAGATTTACGAACGGTTGTATGCTTATCTAGAATCAAATAAAAAAAGTTCAAGTACGTAAATCCTAAGATGTAACTCACCTGAGGTCTTCGAGCTCGTAAAACATGTCTTTCGCGGGGTCGTGGATGTAGACCCGGATGTGAGGTGAGTCGAGATACTCCATAGTCAATTGCTTGGGAAATGAACGTACGAAGAGAGCCCTCACAGTGTCCATAGATGTGATTTCATTCGGCAACAGCGCCCTCTTAGTCTCGCTCTGGTATTGCAGAAACACGAGACCTGCAAGCAATAAACATGCACATTAAGAAACCTGGAGCATATAAAACAATAAAGTATGACATCATAGATAAAAAAGAATGCGCAACAATTTGTGGATCGCCATTTTTTTAAAGAGAAGAGACGGTGAAAGCCATCGAAAGCCTTTTAACTGAAATCAACATGCAAACACTTAGCAACTTCTTTTAATACACATTTGAGAAATACCATCTGATTATCTATATACTATTGAGTACGATAGATACTATTGAGTACGACCAATGCAAATGAAATATAACATTACTTATTTAATAATGTAACAATACTGGAATTATCTATATATTAATACTGCCGAATGCGTGCACTATAGTAACACAATTTTAATTGAAGAGCAAAGTTCAGTGATCACCTGATCTCCACCACGATCCCCAATCATCCAATCATGAGAGACTTTTTCAGTTATTTAACTGTCGGAGACATTGGTTAGATTCCGAACTACATTAAGGCAATTCGATTGTGTTTGCTTTGGTGCATTTCGGTCTGGTATCTAACGAAACACTAGGGAAGCGAATCCCGACCCAGCCTGTGTTAAACGAAGACCTTACCCACCGATCAGCAGGGCGACAACACTGAATTAAAAGCAGCTGCCAAAGAATGTTTGTCTTCCATCTTTATTAGATAGTGTTTACGAGTATTACGTCAGTTCTTATCGGTTACATTTCACCCTATTTTTTTATTATTGTTTCAATAATTATGCTCTTTTTGTTTTACAATGTATGGCCGAAAGTATGATGCGTCTGAGGTCAAAATGTTGTGCTATTACGTCTGATACACGTCTTGTCAAACTTTCTGATTTTAATTTCTTGACTTGATGTTGAAGTTTAATTTCTACAACTTAATGTTTGTAGACACTCTGTAAAGTGATTTCAATAAATTGATTTTATACTTTTTAAAATCTTACGTTTAAATAACGTTAACAATAATTCGAATAAACATTTTTGTAACTTTCTTTCAGATGAAGATTAAAGCAAGCAACTAACAATAAGTTCCAGGTTTTTTAAAGCTCTTATAAAATCTTTCGTGTTATTACCTAAAACAGTAGATAAAATATATCATTTGGTGAGGATTTGGCACACTCAAGAAGTTGAGTAAGTAAAGCATGGAAGTGAAGTACACAAAACAAAACTAACACAGAAGAATGTAGAAGTAAAGTATATTAACTTGCTTTTGGAAATCTTACTACCGACACTATTTTCTTCATTGTTCAAATACATGAAAAATTAATAATCTATACCTACCATACACTTTTCTTAAAAGTACAATTTAATTCTAGCATAATTACGACGATGCATCTTAAAGTGGGGTTTAAGGACCAGTAAAATATTACATCTATTGCTAACAATTGTTTCGATTTAAGTGTTTATAAAATAAATTTGGTTGCTACTTGGTATACTAACGTTTAATTTTAGCATAATTACGATGGTGTATCTTAAAATGGCGTTTGAAAAACAACAAAATATTACGCCTATTGTAAACTATTATTTCTATTTTATACTATTGCGTGGGCAAAAAATTTGTAGTTGATTATTTTGGATAAATTTTTTTATTTTAATTCAAATTATCATTACCTTTCATTTGATTACGGTTTTAACGAAGAAAATAGCAACGGAAGAAAAAAAAGTTTTATTTCAAAATTTTCCATTTTTTTGCTTGAAATTACTAAAACTTTGTTTTCATTTTTTAAAATAATAAAATATAAAATAGTGATCTTTCTGCAATAATTAATAAACTCTATTATTCAAGTCAATGAAACATCTCAAAAACATTATAAATGGTTTCAAACAAGGTGACATGAAAAAGCGGCGATGCTATTTGTTTCTAAAAAAAATAAATGAATACAAAGAAAATAAGTAAATTTCAACAATGCTTTTTCTTCTATACTGATTATAAAAGTATTTTTGAAAAGTCAATGCTAATAAAACTAAATAAGAAAAAAGATTTTATTAGTATCCATAAAATATTAACTGATAGGAAATAATCATTAGCTTACATTCATGCATGAACTATAATGACAATAACAGGGTCTATTCATTTTTAATACATGAAAATCAAATAGACCTGATCAAATAGAATAGATAGACCTGATCAATAGAAAATAAAATTGAAATGAAAAAAAATCGGAAATGCTATCTGTTTCTAAAAGAATCAAAGAATTGCAAAAATACGTAAACTTTAACAATGCTTTTTCTTATGATCTACTTAAGTATTTTCAAAATGTCAATGTAAACAACATTAAAAAAAAAGATGAAAGATTTTATTAGAATCTATAAATAAGTCGCTCAAATTTACGCACGAACTATCATGACAATAACAGACAGAATACATCAAAATCAAATAACATAGTTGCCAAAAATAAACTTTAAAAAAAAGAGAGAGAGAATATTTTCCAGTAATTAGATTTCATCCTTTCAAGTTTTCAATACCACCTTTTCAATCGTTGTCAAAATCCAATTACGACATGATTAAAGGAAAATTGAAAACCAATTTAGAATGGCATCGGAAAATCGGATTACCGCCTCCATTCCAGAAAGACCTTTAGGGTCAAAGAGGCAATGCATTCCTTCTTCACATTATCTATAGTTCTGTGATAGTTCTCGAGGAAACAAATAATTGTGCACTGAATGCTCTTAAAGGGAAAAACAGCTTTGTCTAGGAGACATATAAATGCTAGAGAAATTGTATTGAATGTCGAATTTCATATTAGATTTAGAATCAATGGCATAATTTCGATCACATTTTATACAACGCTTAAAAATATGGCATAGTACAATAAAATTGGCTGCAGTCAAATGGTGTTAAATTTTTTGGGGGTAAAATTACTCTTACTCAATGCCTATCAGGGGTCTGTCCAGACATTTTGTGAAAGGTCCGTTTTTCGTGATATTGTGAAAAAATTACTCACATTCTTTTAACCAGGGTCCGCTTTTATGAATGCGTGCAAATAGGGTCCGTTATTGCAAAAAAAACTTTTTCAAGGAGTTTTTAAGTTGTAAAGACATACAAGATTATGCTCAACACTGTAAAATTATAATTAAAAAAATTAAATTTTAAAAAATAAACAACAATTGCTGCTTCTAAATTAGAGATGCAACATACAAATATTTGATATTTAGCTTATGCTGCTGAAAGCAGAATATTAATTTCGGACGAATGATGGAAGAACCGTCTGCCGAAGACAAAACTAAATTCGTTTACATCTATCTTTCTTGTTTTCTGCCCTGGAAAGGGTTTATTCGATTAATAAAATAATAATGAAGATAAACAAATTTGTGAAGGGTCCGATTAAAAGAAAGATCATTTTGTGAAGGGTCCGTTTTTGAGTCAAAATATTTTGTGAAGGGTCCGTTTTTATGAAAAGATATTTTGTGAAGGGTCCGTTAACGGACCCAAATTTCTTCTAAACAGACCCCTGCTTATGTTATAAATAATTGTGCACTGATTGCTCTTAAAAGAAAAAACAGCTTTGACTAGGAGACATATAAATGCTAGAGAAATTGTATTGAATGTCGAATTTCATATTAGAATTTGAACCGATGGTACAATTTCTATCACATTTTATACAATGTTTTAAAATAAGGCATAGTACAATAAAATTGGCTGCAGCCAAATGGTGTTGGATTTTTTGGGGGTAAAATTACTCTTACTCGATGCTTATGTTACTGCCTAAATCGGATCGTTAATAAGCCTCCGATTAAACGACTGATTATCGCTGCAATTTTAAAAAGAAACACTGCACTTCTATTCCTTTAAAACAGCAAATTCCAAGCAGTTTTTGTAATAGCATTGTATTAAATAAATATCTATGCTTTTTTTGTGACTTCTCGTCTGGCAAGTCTGGAAAATGGGAGTCTGGTTTTGATTGCTTGAAACCTGTGGCCTGTTATTTTATATAGTTTTGAAGCGAATTCATAACCTGATTAAAATGAAGCTTTTAATCACGTAATTACGTATTTATCATTATATATTTCATACTTCATAGAAATTATATTTTTTCAAAATCTGTAAAAAACTAAAGACAAAAGTTGGTAAAAAAAGGATTTTTAAATTTTTCCAAATGTATGGAAATCGAGATAATGAATGTAATTATAATTTGTATTTTTTGATAATATATTATTAAGGAATTAAAAAAAGGTAGTAAAAATTGTGAGCTAATTTCTGTGAAAGGAATATTTTATTTTATTTAAATTATGCATTTCAAGATGACGGATAATAAAAAAATGATAATGATGGACATTTTCTAAACTGATGAATATATGATTGGATGGATATTAAACATTAAATGTTTTAAAAATAATCATGTTGCCATAATGTGGTTTTATAAGTTGGTTTAGAAACATACCTAATTCGTATATAATTAAGTTTAAATTTAGATATTTACGACTTTAATTGTTTCACTTGTCACTTTTCAAAAGATAAAACCAAATTTATTTCTTACGTCATTTATTGCCTTAATTTAGTAAACAAATACACAAATTTTATACAAAACTTTGAAATATATAATAATAAATAATATAATAATAAATGATATAATAATAAATAATACAATAATAAATAATATAATACTAAATAATATAATAATAAATAATATAATAATAAATAATATAATACTAAATAATATAATAATAAATCATATAATAATAAATAATATAATAATAAATAATATGATAATTAATAATATAATAACAAAATATATTTTACTAAGTTTTAAGCATTTGTCAAGTTCTAAAATATGCATAATTATCTACACAGTGTGTATTATCACATAGTGCCTATCACTTTTTAAAAACTAAAACAATTTGCAGTTTATATGACTGCTTTTAGTCAATGTATGAGAAAAATCATAGAAACTTATGAATTCTTTTAATATTTTGTATTATTATTATTTTAGAAACATTTCACTTCTTGGTGTTGTGACTTGAATTTTCGTTAAAAGTATAAAACGTGATCTTAATCAGTTTTTTCTTACCTTAGTGATATAAAACAATGACATTTTAAAAAAATATAAAATTGCTAAAATTGTAATTATAATAATCGATATTAAATTACTAACATCAAGTAAAAAGAAATTTTTCAACCATCTTGCTCTTGACCTCCATCAGTTTTAAGGTCATAAGCAATTGCCGAGGTTGAAAAGTTGTGCACATGACCAAAATTCCAACCATGAGCACATATTAAAATATTAATCGCTTTATATGTTGCAATTAATTTCCTGAAACTGCATTATAAATTGCAGCAAATAACCCCAATAGCTGAATATCAAAGAATGATATAATAACCACATAGGTTTTAAGTAATAAATCCAAAGGGATAATCCTTTTAGTAATTAATCGAGTCTTAGAAAGTCCAGTAATTAAAGAGAAAATCTATAAATAAGCGACAGAAGGGCCTGACGTTCAATCTTTGAGCTTAAAAGATAGAATAGACAGTTCTGAACATGTAAATAAGATGAGGAGGAAATTAATCTCGAAGTATAAGCAACCTAAATCACCTTAACTGTCTAGTCCACTGCGAGATTCAAATTTTATAATCCTATAATAAGTTATTAAAGTTTTCCTCACACTTAGCATTTTCTGTTCTTTCTATCTTGTACAAGAGGGGTTTGTTAAAGGGGGGGGGGGCTCTAAGGGTTGCTTAATACCCCCTAAGGCGACAGCCCAAACGGCAGACATTTTACAGTAACGCTTCTTCCCTGTGGCTTATAGAGTAAACGGACACAGAAGAATTTAGGAAAAGACAATAACCGTAGTAACCTAGTTTAATTTTTCATTCTCTTCCCTTTCTAAGAGAATGTGGAGAGCGTTGTCATAGCAACGTGTACTGAGCTGTGGAAGTAATAAGTCATTAACCTCTTCCAGTGTGTAGTTTTCGGAGTATTTGAGGTTACGCGTAGTGATGGGGAGTATTCAGATAGGGAATTTTGCAAATTAAAGAACAAGAAAGGGAAAACCGAAATCTCCTGAGACTTAAATGGGGAATAGGTTGCAAGTAGAGGAAGGGGGAAAGGCGTGAAGTGTAATGAGAAGTTTACAGGGAAATGAGTTATATTTATACTTCAGAAATATACTAACATCGCAATTTGTTTGAAGGATTCAGTAAGATTTTACTTAACCGTAGTGGTTAAAAATATTATTCGACACAAGGAAAGGGAGATTTAGATTTTAAATATCAATGGAAAGAAAGAATGCTAACTGAGGAGCAAATATTTATCTCGTTTTGGTTTTTAAAAGTAGAGTTTTAGTTATTCTAATTATAAATGCAACCAGAGTAGCATATTAAGGATAGAATTAAAAGTAAAGCTACGAAAAGGAAGCATTTTTTTTAAGTTTAATATGGAAATTTATTTTTAACTGTAATGTAACGAGGACATTTCAGAAATAACGTTTAAGGATTAATTTATTTAGTAAATGCTATGCAAAATATGACTACTGTTTTCGGAATTCTAGCGTCGATTTATATGAGATTTTAATGTTTAGGATTAGAATTAAAAATAAAGCTACTGAAAGAAAAATTTGCTTTTGTTTAGTAAGGAAAATTATTTTTATCACCTATAATGTAACAAGAAGTTTTTTTAAAAATAATGTTTAAGGTCTGCCATATTTACTTAATACTATGCAAACTATGATTACAGCTAACGGAATTCTGGGTAGATCTATTTGAGGTTATAATGTTATGCAAATATTAAGTAAACTATGAATACAGTTTCCGGAATTTTATAGTAGATTTATATGAGGTTATAATGTTTAGGTGTAAATTAAAATAAAACTACGGAAAGGAGAATTTGCTTTTGTTTAGTAAAGAAAGTTATTTTTATCACCTATATAACAAGAAAAATTTTGAAACAACGTTTAAGGACTACTATATTTACTTAATGCTATGCAAACTATGATTGCAGTTAACGGAATTCTAGGGTAAATTTGTTTGAGGTTATAATGTAAAGCAAATATTAAGTAAACTATGAATACAGTTTCCGGAATTTTAGAGTAGATTTATATGAGTTTATGTTGTTTAGGAGTAGATTAAAAGTAAAGTTATAGAAGGGAGAATTTGTTTTTGTTTAGTAAGGAAAGTTATTTTTATCACCTATAATGTAACAAGAAAAATTTTGAAACAACGTTTAAGGATTACTATATTTACTTAATGCTATGCAAACTATGATTACAGTTAACGAATTCTAGGGTAGATTTGTTTGAGGTTATAATGTAAAGCAAATATTAAGTAAACTATGAATACAGTTTCCGGAATTTTAGAGTAGATTTATATGAGGTTTTAATGTTTAGGAGTAGATTAAAAGTAAAGTTATAGAAGGGAGAATTTGCCTTTGTTTAGCAAGGAAATTTGTTTTTTAACTTTAATGTAATAGGAACATTTTTGAAATAACGTTTAAGGACTACTATATTTACTGAATGTTATGCAAACTATGCTTACACTTTCGAGATTTTAGGGTAGATATATATGAGGTCATAATGTTTAGGATTAGAATTAAAAGTAAAGCTACGGAAAGGGAGAATTCATTTCTATTTAGTAAGGAAATTTAGTTTTTAAATATAATATAATAAGAACATTTTTGAAATAACGTTTAAGGATTATTTTGTTTAATAAATATTATAAAAACTATGGTGAAAAATTTCAAATTCACATTTGTTTCTTAGAAGATAAATGTTACACATTACTTTTGTTTCCGTTACAGTATTTTAAAATTATTTTGATAAATCATATGATTATTGATGTATAGGTTCATGTATGCGCGCAAATGCTTCAACTAAATAAATGTATATGTTTATTTGTATCTCGCCCCGCCCTATTTAAGGGCATGCGAGAGTAGATACATACAACACACATAAAACTTACACAAAACATCAGAAATTATATCAACAAAAAGAATAAAAAGAATAAAACACAAGCGAACAACAGTTAAAAACATGACCCCAAATCCAGCCAACACATTGAAAATCGCAAAGATCATAATTAAAAGAGTAAAAACAATATATACATAAAAGTGAATAAAACATCCATATCGTGCGTGGTAAAAGCAAGATTGGGGTAAAAGCAAGTAAAAGATTACATAAGGAACAAACTGGAATAAAATTTACAGTTGAAACATGACCCAAAACCAAGTCAAACATGAATAAAACCGATCATATAAAAGGAATAAGTAAAAGTGAAATATTACATTAAGAACAAATTGGGAAAAAAAACTAGCAGTTAAAAACATGACTCAAAACCAAGTCACACAGGTATAAAACCAATCAAATTAACAATAAACGTACATAAAAAAGCTTGAGACACCCAATTTGGAGTGCGGGGTTCCGAATCCTTAAGTGTCACCACCCAAAATATCTTCAAGTGTCTTTTTTATGATACATTTAATAATACCCCTGCAGGTCGAATTAGCAAAACATTGAATTTGATTGAAATTTTTAAAATGTTCTCCACGGAGTGTTCGGAAGCGTGGACAGTATAAAATTAAATGATCAATGCTTTGAATTTCTCCACAATAATTGCAATCAAGGGCTCTATTAAAAAATCTATTCTGATACTCACCGAACACTCCATGGCCCGTAAGAAATTGATTAAAATAAAAATTCGCCTGAAGTCTACTAATATTAGGATCCTTAATAAACTTATACGTTTGTCTGCCTTTCTCGGAATCCCGCCACTCCTGTTTCCAACGCATGAGATTATAGCCTTTGACCAATGTTTTGACTTGGGCGGTGGAGCTCGGGACCTCAATGTCAACATTGCCGAGACTGATGGCGTTTTTAGCAACTCGATCCGCCTCCTCGTTGCCTTCAATACCAATGTGGGCTTTTACCCATCCGAGAAGAATATTATTTTTCCAGATTTGTTTGGTGTTTTCTACCAATTCGGAATCGGGTTTAGGATTTTTTAAAGCTTGCAACGAGGAGAGCGAATCAGAGTAAATAGTTGCATTGGGATATTGGTTATTTGCAAGCCATTGTAAAGCAGTGTTAATTGCCATCATCACTGCAGTTATTGCTCAGTCTGATGGAGGTTGCCAGAATGAGTTTTCCATCTCTCCTGACTATCATTCCCATTCCTGTTCTATGTTCAGAGGTATTATTCATAGCATCGGCAACCTCCATCCGCGAGCCGTCCGTAAAAATCTCAATTCCCTTGTTAGTTGGGGTCAATCCACCAAAGGGGACGGATTTATAAAGAGAAGGGTGAATATTAATAACTGGTTTCTCGAGTATCGTTGCTCTTAGAATTTCTTGAATATTACGGTCGTATTCCTCAATTCTGTAATTCCATCTTAACCTCTTTATACAAGTATCCTCAATAATTCTTAAATGAATGGGTTTCACCCCCGCCAGTATCTGGAGGGCCTCAGTGCTAGTTGTTGAATAGGCCCTTGTAATCACTATTAAGGATGTTCTTTGAATGGCATTAATTTTATCGTTAATTCTAGTAGTGTTACGATACCAGACACTGGCGGCATAAAGTATGATTCTCTCCGTTGCTCTCTGGTAGATAATCTTTAAAATTTTTGGTTTCAGGCCCCAAGTTGCCCTGGCCACCCTCTTAATCAAATTATTAAATTTACCAACTCTCTCCTTAACGTGATTCAAGTGAGCTATCCAAGTCAATCCTGGGTCAAAGAGAATTCCTAGATATTTAAGAACTTGCACCTGCTTAATAGATTGTGTATGCTGATAACTCATCTTAATATTTGGTAACCTCCTTATTGTCTTCTTGGTTTTTGGAAAGGTTATACATTGTGTTTTGTTATCACTAAATTTAAGATTATTATTATGAGCCCAGGATGACAGTTCGGAGAGACAGAAGGTGGCCAATTGGTCAAAGCGATAAAGAATTGGATGTCTCAATAACAACAATATATCGTCCGCAAAAGCAATAATACGGCAATCTTCAACTTTCACATCATTAAACTGGCTAAAATTGATTCCATAAAAAAAGCTAAAAATTGAATTAACATAAATCAACCAAAGCACCGGGCCAAGTGACGAGCCCTGAGGAACTCCCATATTAATATTTCGTTTGAAGATATCATTGCCCTCTTCATCTCTATAGATAACCTCTCTATCCTTTAAAAAATCAAATATCACTCTAACTAGATTATCGGGCAATTCCAATTTGTTAAGCTCATTTTTTAAAGTTTTCCAATTTGCGTTATTAAAAGCGTTGTCAATGTCCAGAGCCACCCCGATGGTATGTTTCTTCTCTTTCTTTGCTTCCTCCACAAAAGATACGGCCTCATAGATAGCATCGTCAGTTCCTCTTCCAGTGCGGAATCCAAATTGGCCAGGGTCAAGAAGCTTTCTGATTGTAATAAATGTATATGTGTAAACTTTTTACAAAACTTTCTGAAAAAAGGAGGATGATATTTGTTGAACCATATTATTTGTACCTTGATCCATAACACTTTATGTATTTTGTAGGGATAGTAGCTTTCGACAATATCAACTTAATTATATTTTTGCAGCGGTAGATATGCTACAGTACTCCTCCACCAGAATTATATCTGTGATAGATTTCGATGCACGAATACCACTAGTTGATTTATTGCTGTTTTTGTGAGAAGCCTGGAGAGCTGTATTAAGATCACGGTCGTTGTCGCTCCTGTGATGCCGTTAGCAGTCGCGTGTATGCAGGCCGATGGACGTTGTGCGTGATCGAGACGAGATTAAGTAGCAACAGTGCGAGGAGGTGGATAATGTCACAAGTAGCAAGTCAACTGTTTTAAAGTGGACCATCCATCGAAGTAGGTGTGTTCAGATCTAAGTGGGGCTTTACTGTCAAGATAGGCGTCCGGAGGTCACCAATGTGGAGTGAGTAGATATCGACTATGTCAACCTTCATCTAAGAAAAGGTACCCCAACATAGAATCGAGTTAACATGCCTTACATACTAGTGAACTGTAACTATATTTTTGTAGTGGTAGATACGCTACAATTTCTTACAAACTTAATGTCTCTGGTATAAGAGTTAAAATTGATAAATAATATGGTTGAACTTAGGTTCAATATTATGGTTCAACATGATTCAAAATTTGTAACAGTATTTGACAACTTAACAATTACTACAACTCTTACTTAAATTGAAACAAATACAGCTTTTTTTAAAAATCAATATCAAAATTCTTAATAAGAGAGTAGACATAATGCAATTATGTATGAAACAATACAATTGCAACACTTTGTGTTTCACTTTTAGATTCCAGGCATTAGACTAAATTTTTCGATACCCTTTTTTTCTTCGTTGGTCAGAAACATTGGCAGTCTTGAAAGAGGTTTTTAACGCCTTTGGCTTCAACCTTCATTTTCTGGATTTTTTTTTTAATATTATAGCTAAAGATTGTCACCAAAAAGCATATGAAAATACAAGCCCTAAAATCAGATATTAGACGCTGTATCATTGCTATTTCATCTACATTTATTTAATACAGTGATGGATTTATTTTTTATAGAAGTGCGAATATGTAACTAAGTCGAAGGAATTTACAAGATGTTTTTTTTCCGTTCAAATTGACACATATTTACACATATTAATATGTTTTAGTTATTAAGAAAAGCAAAAAAGAAAATTCTATTTTGTTTAAAGTTAAAATTTGAAAGCTACGTCTATAATAGCTCATATTTGTAAACTATAAATATGTGTATTTTAAATTCATCAACACACACGATGATTACGAAATATCTAGAAAATTGTTTTGAAAGAGCAGATCATTTTTTGTGCAAAGCACGTCAGAACTTAGGCAGACAAAAATCATAAAGCAGCTATACATAAATTACATATTTTTACATTTTTTTAGAACAATTACAATTAAGTTTAATTTTATACAATTAAGTTTAATTTTATACTTACAATTAAGTTTAATTTTGTACTAAAAATTTAAAAATTCTAAACTTAAAGATTTGAAATTAAAAATTCTAATTAGTTCATATGAAAGTTTTTAACAAGACTTAATTGGTCTAGATATAAAAAAAAAGCATTTATCATATTGATTTAAACTTTAATTTTAATAGAATATATTAATGATGTATGCACAGTAAAAAAAGTATATGAACAGATCATTGAACTTTCTTTTTTAATTTGGCATCGAAAAAAAGATCTTCTAATCCTTTTTCTTGTTATCTAAAAAACAAGCTAAATCATAGAACAGAGAAAAAAAATCACTTTTTCTCCAGTATATGATAAATTACATCTAAACACGTGCATTTAATAAATTAGATGGAATGTAAACGTTGGGAGGATATCCAACAAAACGAATATCCGAGGAAGAGTTCAAGATTCAGTAAATAAAATAAAAAAAAGAAAAAAGAAATACACTTATGAACTGCAAAAAGCTTCAGTGTGCGCGCGTGCATCGTGAAGCCAAGAAAATGTTCTCTCTCAATGATTGTTTGTCACGGAATCTAGACCTATGAAGTCATGAAGCTTCAACTGAATGCTCAAGAATTCTAGAACTCCGAAAGAGCGTCTATTCGATTTGGAGCATATAAAAACTGTTTTGCATCGGCCCTCTACAAATAACAGTATTGAATGTATTTTGCGATAAAAAAGGAAACTTGTTTACGATGACGTAAGCACACTTCGGGATATTGTATGCTTCTTAAATTTCAATTTTCTATATAAATGGAAATGCCTGAAAGGAAATATTCAAAATAGATATGGTGGATGCTTCAGACCAGTTCTTGATGTAGGTTCAGTTTTCATGAGTAATAGGTTAGATATTATTGAAATTTAAGTTTTAAATGGTTAAACAAGTATAAAAATGAATTCAAAGTAGCATTTAAGATAATAGTGATAATTTTATTTCTAAGTGATTTTTGTATAAAAAATATGATAAAAATCCTGAAAATTATAAATTTGCAATTATAGTTATGTTGTAAAGAAGTCTGGTTCAAAATACGGTAAAAAGTACCGGAACTCAGGGTGCGGGTACTTTTTACAGTAAAATCGATTTTAACCGAAACATTACGGAACAAAATACCTGACATATCGTAATTTTTACAGTAATAATTATAACAAAAACCCTGAATCACTCTTGTTGAATAAATATTGCAGTAGCAATTACTGTAAAATATTTTACGGTAAAGTGGATTCTTTGATTTGTCCTCGATATTTATTTATTAATAGTTTTTCAGTTAAGTTTCTACTATTCTTCACATTTATTTATTTAAAATCTTCATATATATATATNTAAAGTAAAAAAATAAAATTATATTTTATATATATATATATATATATATATATAAAATATAATTTTATTTTTTTACTTTACATTTATAGGCATTTATGGAATTTCAATAATTTTAAGTCGTATTTCTTGATTAACACGTATCTATTCTTGATTGCGTCTTGATTATTCTTGATTGATTTACACTTATCTATTGATACTTTTCAGACAAATTCTTTGATTTGTCCTCTACATTTATTTATTAACGACTTTTCAGTTAAATTTATAGACTTCTTCACATTTATTTATTAAAAATTTTGACATTATTTAAAAGTTTCCTTTTTTCTTCATATTTACTTTGCTAAAATTTAGACTCGATAACTACACTATTGCTTAACATTAATTTAGCATTAATTTCAATATACAGATTTTAACTTCATCATTTGTCAGTTTTTTTCACCACACTGTAAAAAATTCTGGATTAAATTACGGTATAATGTTCGAGTACTTTGGGTGTAAAATCCATTGTTTGGGTGTTCTCATTAATATCAATTTTACAATAAAAACATGTTTATCATGAAATATTATACCTTACTTTTTATAGTTATACTTATTTAACTAGAGTGATTTAATGATTTTATGGTCATTATTACTGCAAAAATTATGGTACATTAGGTTTTTCGTTTCGTGATATTTTACGGTAAAAAGTACTGGCTGAAGTAAAAGTTTTGGTACTTTTTACCGTAATTTGATATGGAATTTCTTACTTTCAACTATAATTTTAAAAACCAGATTTTACCGTTACCATATGAACGGAAAAACTACCAAATGAATGACCGGCACTCAAGATGCCGGTACTTTTCACCTAATTTGATCGAAACTTTTATGCGGCACAATGTTTTTTTCTATTTAACAATTTTTTTTTATGAACTTCTTTCTAGACTTCTTCAAACATTAATTTAGAAACAAAAAAATAAAACGTCCAAGTAAAAAGGGGAAAAAAAGTCTTCAGTTTTCATCTTATATTAGTACCACTCAAAACGACGCACGCAACTTACTAATTCATCTTAGTAATCTTCCTAATGCGCGTGCAGTTCACATGTCACATAGATGTATCATGTTCACCGTGGCGTCACTAGATGTGAAATTATAAACAGGCCCGCGTGTCATCCAAGTGTTAAGATATAATCAAGAAGAGGACGGCTTAGAGTGTAATCCTGTTTGCGAAAAGCTATTTTTAAAAAAAAAGTAACGCAAAAAATTAGATAGTGAAACGGAGAAAAAATCTCATTAACTTGAGTATAAAGACATTCATAATCCACCATCTTATTTAAAGTTTGATAAAAAGAGAAAAGATGGGTATGGATAAAATGTTGGAAAAGTATTTGTTGAAAACCTGGGACAAAAATAAATATAATTTATGCAAAAAATATAGGGAAAAATCGTTATTCAAATTTTAATGAAATGTAGGGAAGGTGATTTAAAAATATGTGACGCTTGAGGTCTTGTTTGTAGTAATAAAAAAGTCAAAATGAAGGATATACCTCGAGATTAAAAACGAATATTAAATTTCATTTAGAAAAAGGAAGAAGATATAAACAGTATTTTTAGAGGAGTCAGTCACGCATTCTTTTCAAATATTTAAAAATAATTAATAATTTTCCATGCAACCTCCGCGAAAAAAAAATGTTTTTCTCGTGATTTCTTTGGTGTTTTTACAAATATCTTTTTTTTATTCTTAAAAATTTTCCAATACCGGCAAAAAAAAATTATTATGATATAATTTTATTAATTTAAATAACCATCTGAAATATCGTATACAAAATAAATTAACTGAATTAATAAATTACTTCTAGCATTAATTTTTCATAAATTTATCAAATTTTGCAATATGCCAATACAATTATTCTTAAAAATATTAAAGAATTCCTAAAATAAAAGTATTTTTGTAAATTGGAATCTATAGATATAAACAAGATGGATCAAGAAGCTTCAGGGATTATAAAAAATTAAAGTATTTAACCACAGTTTAATGACACGAATAAATAATTTTCTCCTTCTTACGATTTTTAATTTTGATTTCAACGCAATCAGTTTAAAATTTAAACAATATTAACAGAAAAATCTAATTTTCCCCCTTTTTTTAATGCAACAAAATCTTCTGGGAAGTAATTATGTAAACCCAGTAAATTTTTATTCAATGATAATTTATACAGAGATATTTGAAGCATCTAAAATGTTTTTTCTCCTTTTTTAATATAAGAATAATTTATAGAAAGTAATTAAATTGGGCCAGAAATTTTTTTATCACAGAAAATTTAAATAATAATTTTTTAAACTACTTAAATTTTTTTCCTTTTTCAACATAGAAATAAGTTTCTGGAAGTAGTTATTTAAAACTTTGAAATTTTTAATCACTGATAATTTAAACAGCATAAAATTATTAGTTATACTTCGTTCAAAATTTTGTTCATTTCCTATTTTAATGTAACAATAACTACTTAAAACAAAATGAAAAAATTGGATATTATGAAAAAATTGGAAATTTTTAACTGTTAATAATTTAAACAGTATTAATTGAACCATCCAAATTTTTTTCTCCTTCAATATAACAATAGTACCTAATCACTAATAATTTTAAAAATCTTTCGTTGAACGATCTAATTTTTTTTTCTTTTCTGATAATATAATACTAATTACTGGGAAGTAATTATGTAAAAATAGAACATTTTTAAGCTAAATTTAAACAGCATTAATTGAATCATCTTTGTTTTCTTTTCCTTTCTTAATAATAAAAATAACTTTTTGGAAGTAATTATCTAAAACTCAGAAATGTTTCAAATAGTAACAGTTTAAACAGCACTAGAACCATCTAAAATTAGTCTTTTTCTTTCTTTTTTCTACATAATTACTGGGCAATAATTATTTAAAACTATGAAATTTATGTTGCAGTAATAAAGGTTCAAAGACTTCAAATCTTACCATTATTTAAATATTTTCTGATCGGATGCAAGAAACGTAGCTTTTCAAAGCACAAATTGAAATCTAGAATTAATTCCAGAAAAAAAAAAATAAAATTGGTCAGCTTTTTTACTTTTGAAAACAGCATTTCAAAACACAACGTAGAATAGTACGTAGTAGAATGTTTTGAAACGTAGCATTTCAAAACACAAATTGAAATCTAGAATTAACTCCAGAAAAAAAAATTAAAATCGGTCAGCTTTTTTACTTTTGAAAACAGCATTTCAAAACACAAAGTAGAATAGTACGTAGTAGAATGTTTTGAAACGTAGCATTTCAAAACACAAATTGAAATCTAGAATTAACTCCAGAAAAAAAAATTTAAATCGGTCAGCTTTTTTACTTTTGAAAAATAGCTCACCGATTATAAAATTTATATGCAGTAATAAGGGTTCTAAGACTTCAAATCCTACCTACCATTATTTAAATATTTTCTGATCGGATGCAAGAAACGTAGCATTTCAAAACACAAATTGAAATCTAGAATTAATTCCAGAAAAGAAATTTGAAATCGGTCAGTATTTTTACTTTTGTACCTGACTTACCGAAAGGGGCATGACGCCAAATTCCAGTGACTATCTTTTTTCAAAAAGAGTTCTTCGTGTCACGGGTCACGGGAACCGTGTTAGATTTCTTAGAGAATCATAAAAATATTATTTTATCAAATGGTTTCTCTCACGCGACGACGAATAATTTGTTTCCATCCCCCAAAAACGAACGAGAAGGGGTTAAAGAACAATTTCCCAAACTGGAACATTGCCAGAGAGGCTATACCAAAGCAATCGAAACAAGATGGCCACCGTCATTTCAAACACCCACAAAGGCAATTCTCGTTTGCGCCTTCCTCACCGGTAAATAACACCTTCTGAGAATATAATGTTTTACTTATAATCCGTTTTCGATACAATCGTTTTATCGATTAAGAGGAAGTTTTAGATTATAGGATTATCGATTAAAGAGTTTTTTTTTTTCATTAGCTTCAAAAATAATTTTGGAAAAAGGGAAAAATATGTGTTTTTATTATATTTTTTTAAAAAATATTATAAAGTTGAATTGAAATGTAGTCCAGTATTATTACAACATAAAGTGAAAGTGAAATTGTAATGATAAAATATTATAATAAGACTGTTAATTCATGTCAAAACAAACAAAAATAACATACCGAAACATATGCCAAAATGTAATTGAATTTCAATAATCAAATTATGCAAAAGTTTTGGAGGGTAAAAAACGATTTAAATTTCAATACTAAAATGGGACATTTTTATTCTAAATGAGGATACTTTATGCTGCGTATAATAAAAGGAAACAACATGAATAAAGTTCAAATAAAAGCACAAAAATGGACATATTATAGTTTTTTTTTAAACAAAAACTTTTCCGGTGTCGAAATCCCAAATGACAGGAAAAAGTAACGAGACACACATGTTGCAAGAAGGGAAAAAAGTGGCTTAACCAATCACGTAACACCAGTAATTTTGTGCGTTTATTTGTGCTTTATTCACGTTATTTTTCTTCATGAAAAACTAGTTTATCATGACATAAAATGTTAAAAATATCCGAGTATAAAAATAGTTTTTCTCGCTAATTAGTTACATAGAGGGAGAAATAAAAGGCTTCTCATGGTTAGGCCGACTGAACCTGACAATATATGAACCTGACTGAATATAACTGAACCTGAACCACATTTTGTCCATTCCTAGGATATTTTATGCCAACTTTATTGTTGGTGAGTTAAAGCAAAAATCAACAAACCATATATGGCAGTCAAATCTGGGTTGTTTGGGTTCTAGGACACATCCCAGTACCGAGTATAACGATCCTAATCAATGTAGCTATTCCGATAAAAAGTTTCAAAATACTGATATACCGACACAATCTACCGATACCATTACCATTTTAGATCAAGACATTGGCTTTGCTGCGGAAAGGGTTAAAACGATAAGCAGCAGCAGCCGATTGGCAATCTAGCATTACCATTTTGCATCAAAATATTAGCTTGACTACAAAAAGGATTAAAATGATAAGCAGCCGCAACCAATTAGCTATCTAGTATTATCATTTTACATAAGATATTAGCTTTGCTCCGGAAAGGGTCAAATTGATAAGCAGCCGTAGCCGATTAGAAATCTAGCATTACCATTTTACATTAAGATATTATCTTTGCTCAAGAAATAGTTAAAATGATAAGCTGCCGCAGCGGATTAGCAATGTAACATTATCATTTTATATAAAAATATTAGCAGTCGCAACCGATTGGCAATCTAACATTATCATTTTACATAAGTTATTAGCTTTGCTCCGGAAAGGGTCAAAATGATAAGCAGCCGTAGCCGATTAGAAATTTAGCAATACCATTTTACATTAAGATATCAGCTTTGCTCCAGAAAGGGTTAAATTGATAAGCAGCCGCAGCCAATTAGCAATCTAGCACTACCATTTTACATAAGATATTAGCTTTGCTCCGGAAAGGGTTAGAATGATAAGCAGTAGCCGATTATCAATCTAGCATTACCATTTTACATAAGATATTAACTTTGCTTCGGAAAGGTTCAAAATGATAAGCTGCCACTACAAATTAGCAATCTAGTATGACCACTTTACATCTAGACATTAGTTTTGCTCAGAAACATGTTGAATTACTGAATTTCTATCCAACAGTCGAACTTAATCATTTTATTTATGGATACTGGAGTGATTTCTGAAAGCGCTAAGCTCATAATTTGTTATAAAGCTGTATAGTTGTACCGCCTTACATAAAGATATAAAAATTTTAAAATTTATTATATTTTATTATACAATTATCTAAGAAATATTAATAAAAATAGTCACGTATAGGTTGAAGAAATTAACGATTCTACAACTTCTATGCCAAACACTGACTCTTTAAATGCATCTGCGTTCGTTAATCGTATACAATTCCCATACAAAATACAGAAAAAGACTCCCTTGATAGACACACATAAAAACTACACGGGTCGATTAACGACAGGGGAATTAAAGGGTTAAACAGAACTATAAACTAAGCGGTTTTTATTGATAGTCTTTCGCTCAAACTAAAGCGAGAAAAAAAGAGAGCTCAATTGCTATCTTAGGTGTCCAGCCTTGAAGGGAATCATAAATTCCGTCGAAATCATTTCCTTTTCTTCCCTCCTAAGCTTGAAATTTGGTTGAAGAACAGAAGCAAAACGAATTTCACATCAGTGTTGAACGGAGTAACCCGTTGCTGCACCCCCCGCCGCCAAGGATCATAAAAATTGATTTCGCTCTTAAAGAGTGGAAAAACGAGGGAACCGGCATTTCGCTTTGGCCTCTCTATTTAGAAAAACGCCTTTATTTCCGTTATGAGTTCGAAAAAGTTAGGCTTAACTTTGAGACTGAATTGGTGGGCTGTAATATTTCTACGCCATCTTAGAATAGAATGTTTCAATTATAAAAACGAGGAATTTTGGTTCAGTTAAAGATTTGCTCTTAAAATTAAGGTTGTCATGACACATTGAGTTTTAATTTTTATGAAAATTGCATTTTATTCGAGTTTTGAAAAAAATGTTTTACATTTTATTTCTACTCAAACATAAACTATTACATATTTTTTTAAAATCATTTTCGAACAGTTGTGACTGAAGATTTTGTAAGGACATGTTCTCAAAACTCGCCGTATTCAGTTAGATTACAATATCCTTTAAGAACGTCATTTTAATATATATTCTCAAAAAATTTGGTACAACGTTGAACTACGATGCAAATTCGTTGCAACTTTATTAAGGTTTTCAACTGAACCATATGTTTCTGTTAAACTATAGTACCGTGTAAGTATGTTGGAGAAGTATTTAGCCCCATAATATGGTTCATGGTTATACACTGTAAAAAATACCCATTGTTTCTTAGAAATTTCTCTGTTTATTAAACGGTTTTATTCGTTTCGTTGAAAAAAAAAGTTTTTCTTAGCATTTTACCCTTATAACAAATGGATTAAAACCGTGAGTTGAAATTTTTTAGCCACGCAGTTTTGCGTTCAGTGATACCAACTTTACACCCTCTCCAATAATTTTACGATTACTTTCTATATTTGCTCTTATTTTTTAGAAATCCCTTTATGGTTTGGAACATCGTATAAATAAAACTGCAATTCGACGTTATCTTTAAATTAATACATTAATGAAGAGAAATTCCTGCAATCACAATTTCTTCATAATAAAACAATTGAGACGCAGAGTCAGAGAACAGATCGAGCTCCTCTCAATTAAGTGGCAGGTTCGAGTCCTAGCAATGGTTAGTCGATATAAATTCTGCCGAATTTCACATCTGGTGCGAGTACATATTTAAGTCTTAACTTTAACTGTGACATTCACAGAATTATTTTCGTTGCAAAAACTTGTTATGTTATGGTAAAAAACCAGTTTGATTATGGATTTTCTTCCTAATTTTTTACGAAAAACTTGTTTTTGTATGGTAAAAAACCACAAAGGCTATGGATTAAATTTCTAAATTTTACACAACTGAGTTAATTTTCCGTAACCAACCCAGTTGCGAGTTTCAAGCCGTAAATTTTAAGGGATTTTTTGTCAGTGTATTAAGATGGAACAGAGTTAAAACTGGTAAGAAAAATATAATTTATTATAGCTAGATTTTGCCAAAATTAAAATATCGATGACTGCCTAGAGTTTTTATTTTTAACACCCATAACATTTATATGAAATTTTTTCTAAAAAAAAAAAAAAATAAACAATTATGAATAGTTTATAATTAAGAATAGTAATGAAAGGCTTTTATTATCAGTTTTCTCTCTTACGTTTTACTTTCAGCAAATAGTTTCAGAACACGTTCACGATATTATGGCTTAATACGAGCCAAACTTTCCAATAGAGTATCAACAATGATGAAATGTTATTCTGCGTATTTTATTAATGTGTTTTTTCTCAGTTTTCAAAATACCTAACTCAGAAGACAAGGGGACCCAAGAGAGTCTTTATTGAGAATATTGTGAGAGAAGTTGATTCTCGCAATGGAAAATATAAATATTAGAAAGACGATTAAATATATGAAATAGGAAAAATTAAGCATTGTTAATTCTATCAATCTACCATTTTTGAACTAAAAGAAGGCGCTATGTTTAGTTTTAAGATATATACCTTAAGAAAGTCCAGGAGTCAGAGATCTTATTTTAAGTATTTTTGTTACTATTTAAAAATATAATGCGATTATTATATTTTTTCCTCAATTTACGGTTTTATTACAATTACAACGCAAGTCAACCACAAAGTTTCATTCAATTTATATTTTCATCAATGTGAAAAATGAAAGGCTATCAAAAGCAACGTTTCATTTTTTTAAGATAGGAAAATATTTTTCAATTTAAATTGAAATATTTAAATGAATAATTTGTCTTAAAAAAGGAAATGAAAAAGATATTTTAAATTTTGATTTATAAATTTTTTATTAATAAAAACAATTAAAAAAATATAATTTCAATTTTTGAAAGCTTTTTTTAATGCTAGAATCAAATAATAAGGAGGATAAATTAAAGAATAGAAGTTTTATCAGAAATAAATTAAACATTGAGTCTAAACCTAAGCATTATATTTTAAGAATTTGAAAAATTGAAAATTTTGAGTGATCAAATCAATCAAAAATGAGAAGAATATAAAATTAAAATTTAAAAATTTTGAAAACTTCTCATAGAAGATTTGTATACTGTTTAAATGATGCAACAGCGTAAAAATTTAAAAAAGTAATACATACATTTTCAAAACAACATTTACAAAAAAAACCTAGTTGAAATTATCAAGTATTTTAGTAATTTAAAATCTTTGAAGATTAGTTTCTTACCAAGAAAGATAAAACAAAAACTAACCTTTTGAGACACATATTTCATCATCGCAATAAAAACAAATTTTCTAACTATATTATCGAAACAAGTTTAGAAAAAGCACATTTCATCCTCTTTCAGTCAAAAAGTAACAAAATGAAAACTTTTACTTTGTTCTAAAAAAAGAAAGAAATATTCTAATCTTCGTTAAACCTCAAACTGAATGAAACACAACCGACTACAGAAACAATAGTTTCTCAACAAAGAGAGAGAAGAAAAACTTAAATAAGAAATGAAATAATGGATAGAAGAACAACTGAATTTCTTCTTTCCAGCCGTTATCGACCAACCTGCGGTTTGCGATTACGGTTACGAAAATCCGTAACGGACCGTCACGTATCCTATTATCGTTTGCTATAGTTCTGAAAAAAAAGTGTGCTCGTGATTTTACCGTTTTGTGGAGAACGCTTTGCATCTTTTATCAGATATTGTAAGGAAAGACTGACAACATCTACCCTTTTTGGCCGACAAGGGTATGAAGGCAGAACAAGAGACTTTCTGGAAAATTCTTGTCACTTTCTATGATAAGGGTTAAAATCGGAAGTCGGAATAGTGTTCCGTGCATGTCTTTTCATGTCTTTTTATTTTTATATAGAATATCAATCATGTGTATTGATTTTGTTTCAAATGAAAAATGTAAAGGCTTGAAAAACTGATATAAAAAAACAGTATGTTATTACTAAAGTGAAAAATTATGGTAATCGCCATATACACAAAAAAAATTATGCGTGATATTAAATTTTATGTCTTAATTTTTCAAATATAAGTTTTTGAAACATTGTTGTGAGTAAAAAACTTTGTCGTCTGTAATTTTGTTGTAATTTGATTTTTATGTTTTTCGTAATTGATCATTGTTCAAGGGTCAACAAATCGAGGGAGTCTGGTCATTACGGAGGTTTAAATATTGTAACTGGAACCCTATATTTCAGTAAAATTTAACACAAAGGCAAAAAACTCTTACGCTACATTTCATTCCATAACATGCCAGCTCTTAGAAATTTTAAACTTTTGTAGTCCCCTTATCTTAAGAGACGATTTTAGCAATTGATCATTTATCAATAAATTTTGCTACTTATATTGATAATTTTTGCAATCAATCAGACGTTGATGACTTTCATGATTGATCAAAAATTGATGATTTTTGCTACTGATATGAAATTAATGAGTTTTGCTACTAAAATGTCAGTGGTGTAGTTTGTAATACATTATATATTGAGTATTTTTGCAACTTATCTGATATTGTTATATTGATATTCATGTTGCACTTTTGCAACTTACTTGATATTGTTGAAATTTTATCCGATATTGTTTTTAACTTTTTAACTTGCATCATATTGTTTATTTATATGACATTGTTCGGTATTGATGTTTTTTTGAAAATGATAATGATTTTAACCAGTTTAATTCTACCTGTTTAATTACGATTTATTATTTTTAGGAGCCTAGTGTACCACTTCTTTCTTTCTGGAAAAATTAATTTTAAACCGTTGGGTCGTGACTTTAAACTATTGAATTACATTGTATAAGTATATTTGCTGTTTAGTAATTAATTTGATTCAAATGGAAATCGAATAATCAGCATTTTAGAAGTATTTCAGTTTAATATTAAGCTAAGGTAAAATATTCTAAAGCAGGTACCCTTTATGGTGAACAATGAAATGAAATTGAGGTCGTTAATGCAAGGTACTTTTAATTTTTCACATGATTTTTTCTGAAAATCGAACTTCCGTAGAGGAGAGAGTACTATAGTCAGTCTTACATCCTGGAAAATGTCAAAATGACACCAAAATGGTACTTTTATCTGAATCCACCCACGATGACCGCTAGTCTTGGAGATGCTTTTTTAAAATGTTTTTAATGAATGTTTCATTTATTAAAAATTATTTACATATTAAGGTAAAAAAATAATAATTTAAATGTATTTTGATATATATATTTCAGTAATTTATATGATATTAGTATTCTTTGAACAGATATCCTGAGTTATTCAACCAGAAAAATCTTAGGTGAACCGACTACCGATGCGTATGAATAAGCTTTACATTCGTTAATTTCCAAACTGCTATAGTTATAAAATGGTGTTTGGGTATAGTAAAATGTGTATGATTAAATCAAAAAAAACAACGCGACTGAAGCACAAATGGAAGGACATCAAAGGGCATACTATGATTTCAGTTCTATAAACAAAAACCTTTCTTAGTGTCTAAACGTTAAATGAAAGTAGATAACGGAAATAGAAGACAAATACGTGTTAAGTGGTTTAACCAATAGGGACAAGGGAACAAGTTTGAACAAGGAAATAACAAGGGGTAGATGAGAAACAGGAGATTTGGTGGGAACCACAGGGTGCAACAGTTTAAATAAAAATCGACTTCTAATTATTGGGAAACGGTGGGACATTCGAAAGATCATAAACTAAATCACCTCATTGTATAAAAGCATCACAATGAGATGGTTAAGCGATAATTGGCGACAAAATTCAGCCTTAGCTATCCTTTCAGGTAAGATACGACTTATAAAAAAGAAGTAACAAAGTTGTACAGCAAAAATACATTTTGCATAATACACTAAATAATGCCCTACACTTTATAATGCATACACAAAACTATATATTAATGCATAAAAAATAAGCATTTTAAAATAATGTTGGAAACTGTGAAGTTTTGAAGGTTTTATGAATTGGTTAAATAAATGATTTTATGTTCTTTTTATTATTTAAAAAAATATTTTTTTCCATGCGTGATTTCAAGATAATTCAAAATTTATATTTGTAATTTTTTTAACATTAAATGGTTAAATCATGCTATTAAATCAAGCACGAATTAGAAATGAGCTACGTTAATACAAATTATAAATCAGAATTATAATAAAAAGCTTGGTCACGTGATAAGCTTTCCCTTAAGAAGTTCTTAAAAGTATGAATGACGAAAATATGAATGAGGAGAAATTGAAAAATAATGTCTGAACATTGAAAATGTTATGAGAAAATACAATGAAATAGGAATACGTCCCACGGGCAATTTTCAGTGCAAATCAACTTCATTTAATGCTTAAGAAACAAACTTTCAGGGGATTTTCAGCCATTCTTGCTATCTTTCGAGATTCTTTAAAAAAGGCTTATCCAAAATTCATTTTTGAAATCGGATGCAACAAAACTCGAGCTCAAAAACATAATAACGACGAAGATTTTGAGAGATAGAAAATTTAATCTACGGACTGGGGATTGATATACGCATGAATGTAGCCATAATTGAGCGAAAATAAATCTGGAGCAAGATTGGAAAATAATCTTTAAAAATATGCTCAACTCTATGGCCTGCGGGTCCATTTCATTTGAAGATGCTTTTTCAACAATGATGGGGAAAGATTTTCAGAATACGAGGTTGATTAATAGGATTCAATCTGAAAAATTCCTGCATGAGCAGCAAAAAAAGGGAGGCTTTTTGATTTACATAGGGATGTATGCATGCCTTCTGGCAGCATTCGATTCCTGATATAAAACTGCATTGTTAGGAATTGCTGGGTAAGCATTTTATGCTGGTTTTGTGACGACAAGAGATTTTCTGGACTTTTTAAATCAAAAAAAAGGTTTAAAACTAAAAGAAAAGTTAGGTTTTTGTAATATTTTGTTTTATTCAGCTTGTGATTTGAGAATATTATGAATGCCTTCTGAGTGCTGGTGGATACAAGAAATGATATTTACGTAGAGTAAAAAAAATCTGGTAACATTACCGTATTGTATGGTAATGACGCTTCTCGTAGAAAAAATAAACGATAACCATGGCACTATAAACGATAATATGGCATTTAAACCATTTATTTGGTAATTTTCCCGTTCATATGGTAACGGTTTATTGGATATTTTGGTTTTCAAAATTATACTTCTTATAACCTCACATTTGGTATAATATCGAAACTGAAAGATAAATTTAATCAATAAATGGTTTTTAAAGCCATGCTCTAAAGTGTCATGATAAAATAACTTTATCAAAATTTATCATACATTATAGAACCATATTTTATTCTTAATTTTACCTATATCAATATCGAAACACTTTGGTAAGAATTATCGAGCTTTTAAGTGTTTCCCAGGAGCCTGTAGCACGGGAAATTTCACCATATTCTGGTAGTTTCGACCATACGTTTTTTTTTTCTTAGTGCACCTGTTTGAGTTAGATTTCAAAATTTTTTTTATTTAAAAATATTAACAATACAGAACTATTTGGTTTTATTAATAACCCTTTTCAAAGCCTATCAGAAGCCTTTGATTAATTTCATACTTCCTTCTAAAGAAATTTAAACTTTTCAAATACTAACTACAATAAATAGTCATAACGCAAAAAAAATAATAATAATAGCTACAATTCAAGAAAGTAAAACAAAATATAAATGTTGAAAGAAGAGCGGAGTTGAAAATATCCAAGACTTTATGGAATTACACAATAAAATATTTTTCCGTTTATCCAGTTCTTATTATACACAACTTACAGGAAGTAAAATGAAGAAAAAAATCAAGTTACATAAAATACAAGTAATATATGCTAATACTTCGCTAAATCAAAAATATTAAAACAAAAACTATTATTTTTTTAAAAAAACGCTTTTTAATATGAACATAGGAAGTCTATGATTTCATTTAAATGTTCTTAAACGGAAATTATAAACTACCAAACACTAACTTTATTTTATAACCAGCGTTGAACAATTGATCCAACTTTGAATTTACGACTCTCAATATTTAACTCCGTACTGGAGACTCTTGTAATTTTGAACTCAACCCAGAAGGCATAGGAACTCCTGCATAAAGCCTGCACACCTGAGCCAACCTGCGACATTGGGAGAAACTACCTTTTGTAGAGGACTTTTTGATGAGACTAACCCACATTTGTGTTACATGGGGAGGAAAACATTGAACCCCCCCTCACAAATTGCCCAACGGCAAGGGGATTCTAACCCATGATCCGTTTACTACTCAAGATATTTTACGTCAGCACTGTGATCGATGCGAGCTGGGAGAAGAATTCGTATCAACCAGTCACCACAGGGATTCGAACCTGGAACCCTATCATGAGCTCCATGGAATGAAATTTCATCTGGGAATGACGTCACGTTCCAACGGGAATTATTTTTTCCCACCACGAACACCTTGGAAAGAGTTTCTTGGCTGGAATTGGAACCGGTTTCATTCCAACCAGTCTCCGGCACCTGGAGTCGTCGTTCCAAGGAGGGAATGATGAATTTTTAAGGACTAAATACGATATTTCGTCGATGAATGTCTTAATTTTTTTCTTTTTCATAAGAGAAGATAACAAAATTTCTAAAAGATAAACTTGCCCGAGCCATTTTCAAGACGATAATTAAAAGAGAAATGTTTTGTTTCATTAGTATGTGTGAACGAAAAGATACTTTCAGAGTTAACTAAGAAATTACGGCAAACTAAAAATAATTATGCTTTCATATGATAATTGTTACTATTTCTATGTTATTATTACGGGATATATTACTTGGCCAATACCTTTTTTTGAAGTTCCAATCATTTCTTTTTTTAATTTTCTTTCGATGAACTTTTAGTTCAACAATATTTAACTTCCTTTCGAACGATAGTTCTTTATATTATACACCAATGGCAGCACATTTAAAAGAATTTGTTACAGGCATGATGTATTATAAAGTAAACAATTTATTTATAATAAGAAATACAAAAAAGAATAAAAACGTTTCAAAAAATATTTATGAAATTTGTATTTATTTCTTCTCTTACTCATTTTAAAAATTTTTATTCTCATTCTTCCATTAAAATATATACTATAAAAGCTGCGGAAGTAGTTCCCTGAACTATAATTTTTAAGTATTTCATACGTAAAATGATTTTACAAATCACGAAAAAAATTTTACGCAGTTCTATAAATTAATTTCTTGTGAACATATTTATTTAACTATCAGTAAAAACAGTCACTTTTATAATGTAACAAATAAACCAAAGTAATAAGCAAAGTAGTAACTTTAGTCATTCATACTGTTACAAATTTAATTGAAAACTAATGAACTTTTCTGAAATTAAATTAATTTCAAAGAGATCAAGGTAAACGTTAATTTTTTTGTCTGATAAAATTTGAATTCTTTCTGGAAATTAGTTTTGATTTAAAAACTAGTATAATTAGTAATCTATCTACTTGCAGTTCTCAGGCACGAAATTTTGAATCTTAATTCATTAAAATATGATCATTATTTTAAGAGTTGTACTTTTTAAAAAATATTTAAAATAAATAATGAAACGTATTAAGGGATATATCAGAAATATTTATTATGAAAAAATGATTTTATTTTATGAATTATACATGATAAATATGACAGTTTTTAATTAATAAAACTATATGTATAATAAATTAAAGAATATTTCAAAGTATTCGCAGTTCATGTTTTCTTAGTCTAATGAAAACAAAAAACATTATAAAAAGAAAACAATAAGTAGTCAAAAATATTATCTAAATAGCAGAAGCTCGTTTCGTTTTACTCATGCTAATGCTGCCAAACTCAAAAAGAAAATCTAAAGTAAATTGTGTGATTGGTTAAATTTTAGCCACGCCCTGAGAGCGAGTTATCGTGGAATGTCTGATTCCAAGGGAGTGTTCATGGTACGGTATTGAACATTCATGGAACCAAACTTTCCCAGTTTCACTTTCCAGCCGGGAATCTTCATTCCATTCCCGGTAGTTCATGGTAGGGCCCCTGAATCAATTCAATGGGAGGTAAACGCTCTATACCCAGAACCACCTCAGCTCTCCAACGCTAACAAAAACTAATAGTTACAACGCAACAAAAATTAACTACATCTCTACACTGTAAAAAATTCTGTATCAAATTGCAGTAAAAAGTACCGGAATTCAGGGTGCCGGTACTTTTTTTGACCAAGAAATCCATTTTTACCGGAACAAGCTATGAACAAAAAATCTGATACACCATAATTTTTACTGTAATAACTATTTTAAAATTACTGAATCACTTTAAATACTTTAATTAAATAAACATTACTGTAAAAATTATGATAACGATTTTTGAAATTTTAATTTTAGTTTCATTAATAGACTTATTACTTTAAAAATTATGATTAATAGAAAATATAATTATAATTTTTACAGTAATAATTATTTCAAAATCACTGAATCCCTTTAATTAAATAAACATTACTGCAAAATTTACTGCATTATACTTTACGGTAAAAACGGATTTTACGGTAAATTAAATTTTACTGGCTATGCACCCAAAGTGCCGGTACTTTATATCATAATTTGATCCGGAATTTTGTACCCTGTAGAACGAAGTTGTATTTGATAAAGAAGAACGAAAAAAAAATCTCCAAGAATATATCTCTATACCTAATTATTCTATGAAACATTTCTCTATTTTATCCACTTCTTGTTCAACCATGATTAAAACAAAATTCTTAAAGATAATCACAAAAGGAAATAAATCAAACAACCTTACACTAAACAAGAATGATCTAGTGCATAAATATTTGCAAAACATTTAAAACACTTCCGAAAAGTATTATCTGCTTTCTTAATTCAAGAGAGAGAATTCCCAATAAATTAAAGCGCCGTACGCAAAAGATAAATGAAGGCGCTATAACACAAAATGCCTATCTTACTTTTTTATTCTTGCAAGCTAAAATAATCTATTAAATGAATTTATAGCGTAAGAACGCTATAATTATACGGAGTGTCTTTTCATTAACACATTCAACATCATGCTGATCACGTAATGTTAGGTAATGGGGTTTTATGGAAATTCCCACCAGGGTTACGCCTTGATGCGTGCTGCTGTGTTAACATTTCCTGGATGATGGTGGTTTGCAGTAGATAGCGTCTACGATATATTTCATTCAGTTAAAAGGGTTAATGTAGTTTTTATCGTTTAAAAAGTTGATGTTTTCGAGATAGGCGAACGTGATTCGTTAGTGTTTGATAATTTGGCTAATTATTGTGAAATTTTCAAGTTAGAACCACTCAGCAGTATCTCAGTAATATTTTGTTTTAATCCTTGGGGACATAAATTGAGTTTAGAAGGATTTTAAAGGATTTATAGATGCTCATGTTGTTGGTTTAGATTTAAACCCCGGCTTATGTATTGAATGCCTTTTTGTTTAAACAGTTCAAAAACTTTGTTGTTTATGTGCATCAAGATTTGAAATTAGATTAATTGATGCATGTAACATTAGGGCCACGTTAATTACAATATAAAAATTTTTGAAAGGCGTTGGATAAACTGTATCGTTAAAATTTGTTGTAAACTTATTATGGTGCTGAATTCAACGACATTATGGAGCTTCTTTAGCTTGATTACGCAAGGTCACACGGAGAAGAATAATTCTGGTAAAATTACCGTACAGTATGGTAATGAATGACATTTCTGGCTAAAAAAACCCCCCATAATTCTGGTTCAAAAAAACTATAATTCTGGTTATAAAAACCGGAATAAACGGTATACCAATAATTCTGGTTTTCAAAATTGTGGTTCTTAATGACGAAATTAATAAAAAACAAAACAAAACTGTAAAGTAAATTTACCGAAGCAACCGAATAAAGGGTTTTTATGCCATGCTCTTAGGTACTATGATAAAATTACCAAATTTTATCACATATTATAAAACCATATTTTATTGCATAATCTATCAAAATTATTAGCAAGTGCTTCGGGAAAAATTACCAAGCTTTTTAGTATTCCCATAGAACCAGAAATATGGTAAATTTTACCGTATTCGGGTAGTTTTGACCATATTTTTTCAGTTTATGGTTCAATATGGAAAGGTTGCATAAACCTTGTAAGATAATAGTATTAATGTTGAACCGATTTTTTTCAGAATGCATCAACACTTTAAGGATATTTACCTGCAATATATATTTATTATACTTTCTTGTTGCATTTATGATTTTTATTCTTCTAAATTAAAAGATTAAAACTGAAAGTTGTGTTTCTTAGTTTCTTTATAATAAGATAATTCTATTCCTTATTACGCAACATTCTACGATTAACATATTTAAATAAGCATCTAAGTATATTAAACATTTTACAACTTTTAAATGGTAAGTAAGCAAATAAGTTACATCTAATTTCATTGTAATAGTTGCATAAAATAATGTCCAGTCAACGTCGGAAATTAAAATAATGCATACAAAAATGTAAAACATTTTAACAAATTTTTCGCACTATAACTCAAGTTTTTATAGCAACCAAAAACTAAAAAGGACTTTAAAACATAAAACGGCATGAAGTTATGATGATGATTGTACAAAATGATTAGTTTTAAATTTTATCCAAATAAAATAGATAACCAAATTCGTGAAACCGGATCCGTGAATACATTAAAACATTTTGGGATTTCACAGTTTAATTTATATTATTTTAGATTTTAAAATTTAAATTATCATATGATTAGATTAGGTCAATAAACAAAAAAAAACATTGAAACAATCTTGAGAATCGGTGACCAAAGGGAGCAGGGGGCGGAAGCCCCTATTGATTTAATGGTACAATTGTGTTATAAGGGAAAGATTATTACTGAACAAAACTTATTCATCGATATAGAATGAATGAATATTAAATTAACAATCATGTTAACTAAATATTTGTAACGGATTATTAGTTGAAAGAATGAAAATCAATTTCATGATCATAAATACACGCAAAAATGTCTTAACTCTACACACAAAATTAAATATTGTTAAATTCATGTTAAGTGAATAACCACCTTTGCAGTAAAATTCAATAAATTTTACATTATTAAATATTTTCCTTATGTTCATAAACTAAAATCCTGTTTACTTTGTCGTAAAATAAATGTAACTAACATAAGTGTTGAGTACACAAGTAATCAATATATGACATGCAGAAAGTTTAGTAAAATCAATAAAAGCAGTCAAATTGAAAATATTGATCAAATAGAGTTACGTTTAAACATAGTTTAGACTGTAGGCAAATATTTTGTAAGAATTAATTTTTCAAGAAAAATTCTTTAAAAGGTGGCAATATTTCCCAGTTGCACGCTAACGGCATAAAAATGTAAAAACATTATATTTATTTATCAAAATAATTCGTTAAAATTTCTGTATTTTGAAGCATGTAAAAAGTTAACTACTGTTGGTATCAAATATTTAAAATCAACTAACCAAACTTTTCCATTTCTTTTTATTTAGTGATTTATTGATTTCCTTCATTATTATTTCTGTATGATTCATTGAGTAAAACAGTTGTAAAAAAATTACCTATTGATTCTAATTTATAAAACGTTGGAAAAATTTGAAATCTTAAAAAAAAATTTAGTTGATTCAGCATGAAAAATTATTTATTTGTTATTTAAAATTGGTTTGGTCTGGTAAAAAATATTTGGTTGATTTGGTATGGCAATTGAAAGCTGGGGGTGCATGGATAGTTTTGAAATCTTTTAAAAATGAATTTATATTAACCTACATATTAAGAGTAACTAATAAGTAGATGGATACGATAACAAGAATATGAAAAAATTAAGAAATTCCAAAACTGGAAAAAATTGACCATAAATAAAACTGACATTAATGTTTTAAACCTGACAACATTTGTCGTACTCATTCTGTTCAAAAATTACAAGCCATGTCATGAATTCCTTATGATAAAAAGACTCTTTTCGGCAATTTCATTATAATTAAAAATAAAGGAAGTTGATTACTAACTGACTTTTATTAAAATTTTCACTAAAATGTTAATTTGCAACCTATAAGGCATAATTGAATCAATTTACATTTTATAGACGTGGCTGGGTGGCGCAGTTGGTTTGCCGTTGGCCTTCTGAGCCCAAGTCTGCGGGTTCGATCTCCGGCCCAGACACCGGATTTTCGGGATGCAGAAAATCCTCAGCGGCCATGTCGTATGATTATTCGGCATGTAAAAGATCCCTGGAGTGTCTTATTGGCTCTTGGCATTTCCGGCAAAATTAAATTCCTAGTGCACTTCAGCATCCAAATAGAGTCTCGGTGCTGCCATCTAGTGTGGCAGAAACTAGACTTCCAAATTAACATGGCTAATGGTATCTCACCCATTGTGGTGGTCCTGAAAAAGTGGATACCACTTCTGGAGAACGCATTAGGTTTGCTCATCGGGAAGACTGATTGTGTAGCTCATTGGAAATAAAAAAAAACTTTTTATAGATTTAAAAAAAAATGCTTAAGGTGGTGATTACAGAAGACCCTGTTTAATCAATTATTAACTATACCAAAGCAAGATTTATTAACTTTAAATTTGAGTACTATCGTCAGAAAAAGGGAAAAATTTTATTTCTAGATTATTAAGCGTTAAATTAAAGTATTGGATTTCATTTATTGATGTGGGTTCGTAAACTCTGCCGAAGCAACAATATGTGTAATAAATTTTTCCTATATTTTCTATTCTCAAAATATTATGGCCAAAAAAGAAAATGGCTGGAGTTTACGAACTCACATCAGATAAAGAAGAGGTCCCGCAAAGAGTTATTGAGTGATTAAAAGTACCTTGTTGGTTCACGGTATTGAGACAATCCTCTTCAACGATGGCCCTCAGATTTTTCCAGAAAACAGGACAATCATGCGGCCTGTCGTTGATACAGAAGTTTAAGGGATCGGATGGGACTGAAACAGAGGTGAAGAAAAAAAGGCACAGGGTCAGCAGGAGAGAGCTCAAATAATTTTTTTTAATAGCATTCACAGTTTGAAGAAAGAGAGAAAGGGGTAAGAGGGTAAAAGGGTAAAGGATATAATAGACACAAAGATAGAGGCTAAGACAAACATTAATGATTAAAAATTATCATGCATTAAGTTATTTTTGTGCTTTGCTTGGTTTTTGTTTGTAAGTGTTTTCTCATGCAAGGAGCCAATGTTTATTGGGCTGTCCAGAAAACTAGAGCCAATTTTGAAGAATCATTAAAACAATACATTTTGGAGTGGGGCGTGGTAGCCCAGAGAATCGAACTTCGGACTGAAGGGCCGTGGTTCGATTCTCGACTCCACTAAGACTCACCGAGTACATGCGATTCACTTGCTCATGAAATCTGCGCTGAGCAGAACCATGCGTAAAGGGACCTGGAGAAACATACCTTCCTCTTCAGATCTATGCTTAGATTGAAGAAGTGGCCACAGGAATGGGTGGTGCTGCCATCTATCCGAGGGGTTCTGAGCTTAGATTTACTTTTATCTTTGCGGTGTTCTCTAATCTAACGAGAGGAGTACCTTCCTGACTTAATTCGCAAAAAGGTCAATGGCTGGTGAGCTTAGATTGTCTAAGTGTCAGGAACAACGACATAAGTTTTGGGAATTAATTTTGCAAAATTGAAAACTTCACAAATAGCAAAATTTACATGCATTTCGAAAATTCCATTATTTTAGGAACTCTCAAATTTTTGATATTAAGAAAAAGTCCTGATGATCGAAATAGCAGAAAAACTGAGGGCACTAAATCTGATGAATATGGTAGATGGGATAGAACTCATCAACCGAGTTTAAATCATTATTGTAGAATTGCCAAAGATAACTTTGTGCATTTTCTTTGGATTCATTTTAAATTACAGCTTAAATTTTCTTAAATGGGATCAATATTTTTAAAAAATGTACGCGTTTCCTTTTGTCCATCATTCTGTTTCTTTTTGTCATGTTCTTTGCTTTTAGACATAAAGGCCTATCTATATATCTTTTTATCAAAAATTGGCATGAGCTTTCCGGACAACTCAATAAATATTTTTTTTCGAACAGCTAATTTCTGGTCTAAATAGGGTAAAGTGCTATTTTGATAATTCGATATTTGTTTGAGGATATTTTAGGATTATTTTTTACTTGTTAGTTTGCTAGGAACTGCCTAAGAAATAGATAATTTTTTTTTTTAACTCGGTGCTCATTTGATTATATTTCACAGTCATGATATTATTTTGAAACATTTTGAAGTTCTTTAACTTTTTCGAAAAAAAAAATTTCTTATAAAGTCTTAGAAATTGCTTATGAAATTAAATATTTTTTTAAAACTCTGTTCCAAAACGAGGGCATTTAATCCCAAGACGTTGCTTTAACAGCATTTTAGAGTTCTTTATTTTTCAATGCTTTAGTAACTTCGATAATTTAAACTTAAAATAAATTTTATGAACTTTCTTAACGCAATTTCACCGATAATATTTTAGGAACATCTAAAGACCATTGTCTCCAGACAATAAGTTTTAAGTGTACTAAAAGTGATGAAAATTTACAGTGAGTAATAAAAGTGATAAAACTTTTACTATATATTCCTCCAAGACGCATAATTTTCAAGATAAAATGTTAGGCCATGACGCATTATTTACATGAACCTCTACATTTTTACTCAACAATAATATTACTTTGAATTTCTTAGAATCGTGGCATTTTATTTACATCACCACAATAATAATGTAAGGATAGAGTGAAACATTCTTTTTACACTTTAAAAGATGATAGAAAAAAACATGCTAAAATTCTTCATGAAAACATTTATTTTTCATATTCTAAAACAAGTTTTTGACATTTATAAATAGAAAATGTAAAATATAGTACGGATAAAACTTGTTTTCAAGAAAAAAAGTCTTCCAAACATCATCTTGATGTTTCTATATATCATGATCCGATTTTCTAAAATTTAATACACGTTATATAACATGTTTTTCACTATACTTTTCATTTATTTTTAACTGTTCAAATAAAAGAAATTATTTTTATTTATATTTTTACTACTTTTTTTACTAGTATTTTTTCAAATATGAGTTGATCTCTTTAATAGTGTCTTTCTTTATTTCATAACCATCGTTGAACAGCCGACCCAATTTTTGGGTTTACAACTACCAATGTTCAACTCCGTAGCTCAATAATTTTGAACCCAATCTCGAAGGAAAGGGAACTCCTGAATTAAGTATTGGGAAAAATTTGCCTTCGAGGAGGACTTTTTGATGGAGCTAACCTGCATTTACGTTACATGGAGAGGAA
>NC_092211.1:42156757-42164481 GCF_043381705.1 Parasteatoda tepidariorum | reverse complement strand
CTTGTAATTTTGAACCCAATCCAGAAGATAAGAGAACTTCTGGATCGAGTATTAGGATAAATTTACCTTCGGAGAGGACTTTTTGATGGAGCTAACCCGCATTTGCGTTACATGGAGAGGAAGACCACGAGAACCTCCCACGGTTAGTCTGACGGCAAGGGGACTCTATCCCATGATTCGTCTACCACTGAGGATATTTCACGTCAGCACTGTGGTCGGTGCAAGCAGGATGCGAAATCCATATTGACTGGGATTCGAACTCGGTTCGCCTCATTACAAGGCGAGCGCTCTATCCCCTGAGCCATCACGGCTCCTGTAAAAGTGTACGAAAACATTAGCTCCTGTTCTTTATAAATATAAAATACTGAGAAAAATAGGTGAAAAATCTCTAAAAATTCCTCAAATTAAACTCGCACAATCACGCACGTAGAAAGTCGAATTACGATCTGCAGTTCTATTCGCATTGCAAAAAATAGTTTTCCTTTGATATTAGATAAGGTATACAAGAGAGAAACATTCTCTAAAATCTGCACAAATGCATAACCAATAGAGGGTTTAAACCCTACTAAAATTTTATGTTTTTAACAGCAAATGGAATTTATTTTATAAAATAAACAAAAAACAAAAATATAGCGTAACTGATTTAATTAAAAAAAATGTTGAACATTTCAGGATGAAATTGTAAATCAAGTCAACCAAGTTTATTTACTAACCAGCATTGAATAGCCTATATATACCATATTTGCGGCTTTCTCACAATTTAATATCGTAACTCTGTTATTTTGAATCCAACTCGAAAGAAAGAAGATTAATAATTGTGATAGCCTGATTTTGTGGAAGACTTAATGAGTAAAATCAATATAAATTTGCATTACATGAAGACAGAAATCTCGAAAACTTCACACAGTTAGCCAACGGTAAGGATTCTCTAATCCAGCGGTAACCAATTTTTTGGGGGGTAGAACCTTAAATGATCAAAGTTCTATTGGCGGAGCCGCGATATTATAAAAATATTTTCATTAGAAATTGTTAATTTACTAAAAAAAGACTTTTTCTATATTATGAAAGTGGTAAAACAGAAAAAATAATAAAATAGTTTAAAATTATCAATAATAAAATAGTTTAAAATTATCAATGGTATATGCATATTACTTGTATATGCATATAATGCTAGAAATGAAGGAATTAAGTTAATTTAATTATGGTTTTAAATTTTTTTCCCTAATAAACGTTGAGAATAGTTATCAGAGAAAAATAAGTCTTTATTCTTGAATTTAAGTATCTTATTTTTAAATGAAAGGTTCGATAAGGAATAAAAATGGAAATTTTCGTAAATGCTAACCCTTTTCATAAATTAATATATATTGCAATTAAGAAATTTTTTTTAAATGTTTTAGCTTTTTCAGAGGTATTTACATAAATAATGTCATAGAAATAACCGAAGTATTAAATAAATTATGGATTATTCATTGAGTATAAACATAATTATTTCTGCTTAAGAAAATCTTAACTCCTGGAATCCCTCTAATCCTACCACGGAACACTTCGGTTCTGCGGCTGAACACCTTTTGAGAAACGCTGCTTTAATCAATGACCCGTCCATCACAGGGGTTCATTTCGCTATTATAGTTGTCAGTGAAAGGCAGGAGCAGAATTCTAACATCTGGATTCGAACCTAGATTGCTATTTTTGTGGTGAATACTTTACTCTTTAAGCCATCTCGGCCAAATGTAACATTAATTAGTTTCCATGGAATTCCTGAACAGAAAAAGAAAAATTTCGACCGAAAGACAAAATATGCTCCCCTTCCTGCAAATACTGAGGCTAAGATATTAATTTTACATAGAACATAAATGATAATAATGCATAATACAGCATACCATTTGTCAACAATTAGATAAAAAAAAGTCACTCAAAAATTATAGTATGGTATGTTAAAAATAAAGTAACTCAAATGCGTCATGTAAATCTTAGTTTACAAAAAACGGCAACGTAATTAATTTTATTAGCGGAAGTTTCATTGTGTATTACTAGATAGAAGTTATTAAATATCAACAAAATTAAAGGTAGATTTAAAATATTTCATTTTTAATTTAAAATATTATGTTATTTTTATATAAACATGTAAAAAAATTCATATATTATCAATGTAAAAAAGTCACAGTGTACTTTCAAAGATATTTTTAAATTTGCACTGAGAAAAAAAAGGATGATCAAACATATCAAAATATGGTAAAATTTACCGTGTTTCTAACTGTACGGGAATGCCAAAAAGCTGGATAATTTTTACAGAAGCGCTTTGGTAATGATTTTGGTAGAATTAATAATGGAATGCGGTTTAAAATACACTATGAAATTGGATAAATGTGGTAAAATTTGGTAATTTTACCATGATACCTTGCATGATATAAAATTATTCAATTTACTTTCCAGTTTTGTATTTTTAACAAAATGTGCGGTAATATGAGCTATAATTTTGAAAACTAGAATTTCTGGTAAATAGATACCATATGAACGGAAAAATTATCACATAAATGGCTAAAATAACATATATCTAGTTTTTATTCCCAGAATTATAACTTTCTGCTTTTAGAAAATGCCATTTCCAACACCGTAAGTTTACAAGTATTTTTTAGATATGTTTAAAAATTAGGTTTATTTATGTTTCTAATACGCTGAAAGTAAAAAGCTTGAAATAAATTATAAGTCTTATTATCATAATGCCACTTTGAATTATGATAATAAAATATACAGCTTATATATTGTAAACAATTAACGCAAACATAAAAATTATTACATCACTTAAAGGAACTGAATATAAAAATATTTTTTTATGTTAAATGCAAACTAAAATATTAAATGCTCTTTTGCTAAATTCATTTTTGATTTTTTTACATTCATTAATATCTATCTCATATACGATTCCGATTGCATCCTTTTTCATTTCATATTCATTACATGAATCAAGCTAAAAGAATTGATTAATTAAAATTTTTTGATAGTAAACTTTCTGTAGCCAATTAGTAAAACAAATGAATTTGCAAAAGAATATAAATCATCGCTATGAGTTTCAGGGTTAAATCTTTTTTTTCCTTAAAAAATATTTTTAATTATAATCAGTTTGTATCATTCATCCTCATCACGCAGAAAAAGAACGCACTGGATGAAAAACTCTCACTAATGTTGTTTTCCCGGCGTATTGATTTGGCCTGTAAGGAAACAGTTATACAGATTTTCTTTTCCATTGAATCAAATAGTTACTTAAAACTATTTTTTGAAGGCTCGGTCGCCACATGAAATATCACTTTTTCGCGAATTTATACTACTTTCTTGACTGCCGAAAGTTGGCAACAGTTATTCATATATTCAACTTATAAACGTTAATATGGAAAAAACCCATAGTTTGGTGAAAATGAAAAGGTTTGGAATTAAATTCAACTTTTGAAAAGTTGTTCCAACACTGCATTATCTGGGCTCAAAAATTTTTTCAAAAATTGAGAATGGTTCTGATAATTTTTACCGATGTGGAAACATCTCGCTAAATTGACGATTTTAAAAAAAAACATGTTTAATACCTTTTAAAATATTTAAGTTATTTGTCCGTTCCAAATCCCAGATAATCCTTTACTGCAAGATGGTATACATTGTTTGAAAATATAAGAAGTGTAAGACACTTAAACTTTTTATTTTATTTTATTTAGGGAAAGAGCTTTGAAAAACACTGCTAATCTGCAAAAACAAAATACCTGCATTGTTAACTCATTTTTTAATGTTTTTGATGGAGCTTTCCTGCTTATTAAGTTAAGTAAAATATTATGAATGGATTTAACAACGTATTAAACTGCGAGATGTGTTTAAAACAAATTTCACTCGTTGAAACTAAAAGTTTCAATATTTTAAATAAAAGGACTTTCACAACTTAGTGTAAAAGTCTTTCTATATTCACGCTCATGAACACACGCTTCACAAATTGCATAAGACGTTTTTCCTATTTTAATTAATTTTTTTTGAATTAATTTATCTAAACATTTATAAAATTATAATCATAATCATAAAGTAACAATTACTTCTGATCCTTCACGACTCTGCAGTGAAAAATAAAACCCGAGACGATAAAAACAAAATCTAAAAAAAAATGTTTTTTATATAAAAGCAAGATGAAAAAATACAAAAAAGGAATAATAAAAAAGATTCAGGGTGCGTAGTCAGATTTTTCAACAAAAAATAAGCACCTTTTAAGTACATTTTAAGCACACAAAAGTATTTTTAATCACTTTCTAAAAAAAAAAAAAATTCATACTTAGGATAGGTGCAGTAATAAATTTTTTTTCCTATGGTTTAAAGTTCTTAATTTATAAACAAAAAATTCAAAAACAGTTTCCAAAACTTTACATAATCATGATAAAATAACTAGTTTCTGATAAATATTAAAGAGAAAATTGAGAAAATCATACTTTTTCTGTAATTAGAACGACAATCGGAACGAAAAAATTGGACGAAAGAATCTCTTTTTAAAAGAGAAAATTAAGCACTTTTGCCTAAATAAAAAAAGCACCTTTACGTGCTTTTAAAAAAACGTTAAAAAAAAAAAAAAAAAAAAAAAAAAAANAAAAAAAAAAAAAAAAAAAAAAAAAAAAAAAAAAAAAAAAACGCTACGCATCCTGAAGATTTAATCTGGTTGAATTTGAATTTTTATTTTATTTTAATCAATGTGTGTTAAGCCACACTTCTTTTTACTTCTGCTTCCAGTCAGAAATTCACGAACCCCTCCAAGTGCGATTTTATTTGTGGACGGCCCCTAATGTTATCAAAATGAGTAGGTAAATAAATAAACGACCACTATTACAAATTAAAAAGACAGCTGTTTTCAACTTTTTTTTAAGGAGACTGTTGTTTGAAAAATAAATAAATATAAAAATAGCTATTTTCTGCAGTGAAAACATTAGCAGGTCTGTTTGAAATAGATAAGAAAGCAATACATAAGATGAGTGATTAGTTTGATTGAACCTTGCTTGATCTGTTAGTAAAGTTCAGATGAAAAAACAAGTAAAATGCATAAGATGAAAAAAAATACAAAAATGGTAGAATAATATAAAAAGATTTAATCTGGCTTATATAGAATGTTTTTATTTTTATCAATGTGTTATGCTGCACTTCTTTTTACTTTTGTCTGCCCCCCACCGTCGTAAATTTACGAATCCCCTCCAAGCATGACATAATTTGTGAACGGTTCCTAATGTTAGCAGAATAAATAAGTAAATAAATAAATGACAGTTGTGTCAAATTTAAAAGACAGCTGTTCGCAAAAAAATTAAAAAGACGGCTGTTTGTTAAAAAAAAGGTGCAAAAATAGCTATATTGCTGCAATGAAAATATTAGCAGACCTGATTGAAATAGATTAGAAAGCAATACGTAAGACGAGCTTAAATTGATTAAACATCACTTGATTTATGTAATAAAGACCCTCTAAGAATGATTTTATTTGCAGACGGCCCCTCATGATAGTAGAATAAATAAGTAAGTAAATAAACGACAGCTCTTACAAATTTAAAAGACGGCTGTTTGTAAAAAAATTAAAAAGACACTGTTTACAACGAAAAAAAAAAAAAAAAAGACAGGTGTTTTCAAAAAATAAATACAAAAACAGCTATATTGCTGCAATGAAAACATTAGCAGACCCGGTTGAAATAGATTAGAAAGCAATACATAAGATGAGCTTAGATAGATTAAACCTCGCTTGATCTAAGCAATAAAGATTTTCACGCAGATTGCTTTTAACATCAGAATTTTCATCAAGAGATGCCTTGCAAGGATTCATTAGGAGTGATTAAACTTTCCAAAGCAATCATAAGTTCCAATTAATACGCCTTCTGATCTTAATTAGCTGCCCCCAACATATTAATTAAGTTATGGGTTACGAACATTTTCTCGCTTGGACTCTACACTAAATAATTCATGAACTCTATCAGATTAGTAGATTTCCACAACACAGAACTCATTCCTGGAATGTGAAAGAGCAGAGCGGTTATTTCGTGATTATAATGGACAAACAATTATTTCGAACCAATTATTGCATAGTAATAAGAAGACCAGTTAAACTGAGTTTTATTAAATATTGATGAAGGGAAATTAGTTAATGCCCAAGCAGAATATTTGAAAAGCGTTGTTGCGTATATTCCATATTCTATTATACACTGTTACCATATTCTATTATTCACGGAAAAAATGGTTTTAATAACAATTTATTGAATGGTTATTTTACCATATTTAATCAAAGTAGTCAAATAACCATAAATAAAATGGTAATCAAACTGTTAATTTTGAGATAAACTGCTTATTAACTGCTTTCACTTAATACGGTTAAACAACCAGAATTTTATCTCACCAGCTAGAACCACCTAATGAAGATACTTAGTTCTTTGCAACTGCGTACATATCATAGCCGGGCAGGCTTATCTGTCAATCTCGTGACCAGTAGAACTGGAGTTCGAGTCCTAGTATTGACACCACAGTATTTCCTCCCTTCCCTTCAACACATGAAGAATTTCCAGTGTCCGGCACTCTCCAATGCCCATTACCTTAAGAAAAGTCGAGCTCCTAGGTCTAGTTAAATAGTTATTTTTTTTTAAGTATTTGAAAAATGTTAGTTGCAAATGGTTAAAAAATCGTGCAGTTTTATATTCATAGTTTTATAACCATACTTTTTGTAAATGGTTTCAAAACCATAAAGGAAAAAAAATGTTCTTTACCATAAACTTTAAGGTTAATCGGATGGACAGACAGCTGCCAGTTATTTTACCATAATTTTAGAATGAAAATTTTAACGGAAACGTATATTGTGGCCTGCAGTTTTAGGGTCTTTGTGAAAAAAGAACGATAAAAAGGTATCTGTAGCTTTTAATTGATTATTATAATAAGAGGAATGGATAAATTTTACATACCGAAAGCTAACAGTTTCTGAATTGTACTGTTATTATTGTACTTATTGGCATTGCGTTATTTGTCGATCAAAAAGGGTAAAGTAGTTTCAATAAACATTAATAAACAGAAATATTGCAATAATCGTTAGTTGTTTCTGCCTGAAAATAATATTTTTTGTTTGAAAACAGCAACACAGAATAACAAAATTGAAGCATATTTCACCCATCGTAAGAAGACGCTCAACCTTTGCCTTTCGGGAGTAATTTAGCGAAGAATCACCTCCCGCTTTCCATAAATAAGCGTTTCTCATAACTCTTATTTTAAATAAATGTCTCATACCAAGATTTAGTTTTCAATTGTCTTTTTATGATTAACGTAATATATTTCATAAAAGCTACAAAATTATTTCTTGGCTTTTGAAAACAGCAAAACATAATTATTGCATTGATCATAAGTTTCTATTTGCTTTCTCTCAAAAATAGCTAAAATGCATTGGAAAACTGTTGTACCAAAATTGGGTGACTAGCACACAATAATTAAAAGCAGCCAGCGAGGAAAATATTAAGAGAAACACTTCTGTGAACTTTTTATAAAAAAAAGCTTTTAATTTTTTAATTTGTATAATACAAGATTATGCAAATTTCAGAGTATTTTCCCAAACTTAAGTGAATCTCATATAAGGGATAAAGTTCTCTTTGCTTCAATGTATGTACAGTCCGCAAAAAAAAAAACGAATCACCCTGAATAACTTTCGTTCTAATGATCGGATTTTCACGAACTAAGTGTCAATCTTAATGGTTCCT
>NC_092211.1:42067284-42152627 GCF_043381705.1 Parasteatoda tepidariorum | reverse complement strand
TATATATATATATATACACAATTTAACAAACAGTTTCATAGTAATACTTTTTTTATTAACTCCAATCAATTGACATCATGAGTAAAAATTGAGTGTAATGAATTATATGGATTTTGTGCTATTGTCTATTTGAAATGTACAAGCATAATCTGCAAAATAAACAACGGAAGTGTTAAAACTCTCAGAATTAAAGAAGTTAAGCACTCATCTTGATGATTATGCACACCAAATAGCTTACAATAGCTGTATTTTAATGTAAAAACAAACAACTAAACTGCTTCAAACTAAGTCCTTCAAGGATTTATAAATAATGTCGAGTTTTAAACATGATTCTATTGCGATAAAAGTGAATTTTTCTTGTTTATTTAAAAATTTAAAGGTTTTTGTAGCTAAGAGCCCAAATTTTTCTTTAATTCGTTACATTTTAGTTTTACATCTCAATAACAAAACGCAATTATATCGATTTTAGTTGCTGTGGTATTAATTTACATATTTGCACAGTGGATGATTTATAACATTAATATACAAATTTCTAGTGAGGCTTTTCCGCAGTAAAAGAGTTATTTTTATGCAATAATATGAAGGGCAAAAAAGAGCAATACATAGATAATACAAATTATCATTTTTAAGAATAATAAAATTTGTTCTATGTATATACCTATCAGGTAATCGGGACAGTCTTAAATTTAATTGTGAAACAAATGATTTTCATTAAAAAAACTAAAGGGTTGATCTCAAAAATAAAAAAAGGATAGTTAAAAAGTAGGGACTATTAAGAATAATAAACTAGTTAAAAATAAAACCAGTTGAATGTAAGTCAAAAGTACGAAAAAATAGGGATTATTTTAAACTTAAGAATATTCCGCAGTTTCAAATTTTTTTTTATAATAACGTATTTAGAACAAAAATACGTAGAAAGCACGGAATATGCGTCAGTATTCGACATACTGGTGACATATTTAGAAACTCTATATGCCTAAAAAAATTATGTTCTAGTTTTAGAAATGGGAAAGAATGAGAAGGGACTTACCCAAAGGCCGCTCTTGTGTCTTAGAGGGTGTTCGGACAATTGGCAGGCTCGACCTCGCCTTGCTCGCTCTCCTAAAGCCCGTGGCCGAAGTCTCGACCTCTGACATGATTCCCGGGTCTTCATCATAAACACTCGATGGTGGTTGATACAGGGAATGACTTTTCTGATTAGGCAGATGACTCTGAAAAGACAACCACAATTTTAGTTTTTTTTTATAAATTGTTTCACAGAATAATAATTTTGAAGAATTTATGCTCTGATTAGGCAGATGACTCTGAAAAAACAACCCCAATTTTATTTTTTTATAAATTGTTTCACAGAGTATTAATTTTGAAGAATTTATGCTCATGAATATTTTTTTTTTAAAAGGTCACCTTTTATAAAAAAAAATCACAGAATAGTTACCTCACAAAAAATGAGACCTTTTCTAAAATACTTACCGAATAGTTGGATTTTTTTAAAAAAAAATACTACTACGTGGAGAATAAACTATGAAAATAAATGTGTGGTAATGACATTTCAGGCAGAAAAAAAACAACGGTTAATAAATTCCGGATAATAAAACCAAATAATTCAAACCGATAATTCCGGTTAATAAAACCAAAATATATGGTATGTAAAGCATTCTCATACACATTACTTAAGTGTAAAGTTCGACCTACAAAATTATTTATAACAATCTAAACATTTTACAAATTACATAAATAAAAATACTGTACTGTAATACTGCAGTTCATACTAATAAAAATACCGTAATTAGAAGAAAAATACGATGAAAATAATTCAAATAATGAAAATAGAATCATTGAAAAGATGCTTTGTGTTTCAAAGATATAATATACAGTATACTGCACTAGAAACAAATGTAACGAGGACTTATTTAAACAATGCAAATATTCAACATTGATTCAAATTACAATAATAATTTTATAATACCTATATCTTTACGCAAATAAAATGAATAAAATTTCTGTAATCTGGACTAAAGACTGGAGCTGGAGTCGAACAATGAGAATATTATTTGAATATGAAATACAAATGCTTTAAAACGCTACGTTTTATGTTTCGAAGGTGAAGCTAATTACTAAACAAATGTAAAAATATGACTTTAGAAACGATTGAGATTAGAAGTTTTGTGTATTCTCAAGTTAAACTTTTAATTACCAAAAATCTCTCTTTGTGTTAATGGAAAAATTTCATTTCTAAAGGGATTTAACGATATATATTTCCATATAAATTTACTTAGTTAAGAAAAAGGAAGAAAAATAAAGTGCTCAATTATGATAGGAAAAAAGAATTTGAAACATAAATTAGAAAACGTAATTGGATGAGAAGACATTTTTCGGTATTCTAAATGATTTAATTATTCACTTATAATGCAAATACTTTTCCGATGAGGAGAAAAAAAATTCATAGCATGTTTTGCATTAATACGCGATAAATTTCAAATGTAAAGAGTTAAAAGAATAAGCGATGATTTAGAAAATTGAAAATGAAGAGGAATAATTCAATTTACTCATTATTTAATTATGTAAGAAATTCAAAGAAGAATTTCAAATGCACGGTAAAAATTACAAAAGGAATTTTTCGTGAAAAGAAATTCTTTACTTCCGATTGAAACCAAACTGCTTTTGGATTTCTTGTGTAAATACTTGATATTAAAATTAAAATTCATTTATGTGTAAATAAAGAATGACTTTCATTCGTGATAAAAAAAATATTACATTTAATATATATTTACTTTAATAATAATAAAAATGTGTAATTAATAACAAATTAGTTTTTTATTGACACTCAAGGCATGAAAAATGAATATTCATGATTATACGTTTAGCAATGCGTTTATTTTACGTTGCTTAAACTTATAGCCGAAATATAAATTTATTTCTTGAAACAAATGCAAATTTTAAAGTATTCCACATGGAAAATATGATAAACATATAAATCCCATGTTTAATTTTACAATTCATTCCAACATGTTTTCTCAAGTTATATTATTCATACACAAATATTTATTTGCATACACCGACATTTAGACACTTTAATTATTCTCTTTTCTATTTAATGATATTTATTTATTCAGATTCTTTTGTTATTACATTGAGCTTATAAGAGTAACTTTTAATTATTGAAAACTATTTTATTTCACAAAACTTAAAATTACAAAATCAAAATCTAGAAAATATAATTCTAATAAATATATTTCTAGTAAATATATTTCTAGTAAATAAATTACTTGTCAATATAATTATAGTTAAAAAATGTAAAACATTATTCCTTATTTTTTTTTAAGTAAAATGTATAAGATATCGGATGTCCAAAGAAAGACTAATAATTTGAAAAATCATTCACTACAAACAAAATGCGATGTAAATATACGGTTTGCAGTGAATTTTATTGCTACCAGTATTTTATTCGTAATGAGTTTTAAAATCAATTACTAGGTTTGTCAACAGATGGCACTGAAAACAAATTTAAATTTTGTAACAATTTAAATTTTTGTTTTCAAATATTATTTGAACCACTATTTAAACACTATTTGTAGCAATATCGTGATCATAAGTTTCCTAAAAGCGTCTGATGAGCGACATGTAATGAAAAAAAAATGCCTTTTCCAAATATGTTGAAACCTTTAAGTTGGATTTCAACATTTAAGTGAATTTCTTAAAGTTCTTTTCAAGTATCATTGGCCCCATAGTTGGATTTCAACATTTAAGTGAATTTCTTAAAGTTCTTTTCAAGTATTATTGGCCCCATTTGTCCGCAACACCACTGCATAAATAAAAACACTTACTTTAAGGCAACTCATATCAAATATGAATTTTTGCAATAACTTAACTCAAAACACGCAAGACTCTCAAATTTTCAAAAAATCGTTTTTGACGAAACTGTTTCCTATGAAATGCTTTGACCAAACATTTCATCACATTGAGGAAATCGCTATTCTCTCCTGTTTAAGCATACGAATTTAGTCAAAAGGACAAATAAGTATTACATCATTGATTAGAAAATACAACATAGAATAAAAGTAAAACAAGAATTCTGTCACTGCCAGGAATTGAATGAGAGGAGCCAACTGGACAAGAAAGAGAACTAACCCCTGTATCATTTGTCATATAGAGCACACATAAAAAATATTGCTGGATTCCCAGATAGCACTGAGATGACATAAGAGTGAGGAGGAAGTTTCGTCAAACATTTGAGATTTCACGTTTTGTCAAAATTCACGTGATTTCGTGACAAAATAGTGATAGACAACTCAAGGATTGCAAGGATCTTTAGAACTGAGAGTAAATCATCAAAAATATTTATTCCTATCCTTTTTCATAGGTTAAAACAAAAGTTAAAATTTATATTTTTCCCACTATAAGTGAACTTGTTGAGTTAATGGATAATTCCTGGATTTTTTAATATCCTCGAAGGAATATTCTGCAACAAAACATTTATACTTCAAATTTTTACGGTGTAAGCATATGTTTTTTTTATTAGATAAAAGATATATTTTTATGGATGTATAGATTTTTTTATCTGTAGGTAATCTGTTGAGCTCGTTAAAAATTATCAATGGAAAACCAAATGGTTATCAAAGAAAAAAAAACGAGTTCTTCAAACAATTTAACGATTCGGTCATCAACTGAGTAGAAACTATTGTATAAAAAAGTAGCCAAGAGGAATCGAATAAAAAAAAGTATACTTCTTTTACTTCAACATTTTTTCAAGTGCTCAGTCACAGCTAAAGAAATCAAGTGAAGAAGCCAATATCGATTTTCGATTTTTGTTCCAAACACGCCATTTTGCGTTGAGACATTGATCATACAGTTAACGTGCCTCTCACACGCTCAACGTCTCGGATAGAGCAGACGAAGATTCGAGTATAAATAGTGCAGCGCAGAGACCGTAAATGGCCCAATTATGCAAGGATCGAGATTTAGGCACACAGAACTTTATCAAGAGTACAATCGATGCCAGAGCACTGATGTTACGATAATCGATTACTAAAAATCGATATTTTAGAAATTACTGCGTTTTGAAATGATTTAGGTAGAATATTTTTCGACAAGACGTGTAGAGAAAGTTAATAAACATGAGAATTTGCCTTAAATTAAGCTTATTTTGAGATAATTTAAATTGATGCATAAAGCACATGGATTTAAAGTTTTAAAAATAAAACAAAGCTTTAAAAATTGAAGCAAGAAAGCATTGAAGTACAAATAACCTAGGAATTGTTTGAACAAAAATCCCAACTTAATGACCTAAACGGGAAAGTTCGCATCCAGAAAATGATAACAACATGGAAAAAATATCGAAACTACGAAAATGTGTTGTTTTTTCGCGTTGATATCAAATTTCTAATAACCATGAAGAACTATTATTAGTCATTCTGTCTTCTTTCCCCGTTATCATGAGAATACATGCGTGCAGATACCTTATACCACATTAAGACGCAAAAATCAATTTTGGGGAGAATTACATTACTTACATTACTTTTTCATCAGAAAAAAAAAATGTAGAGTGCATTTAAATAAATCTGTTTTGCATTTATTTGCTTACCACTGGCACACATTTCTTTTGATATCTTTAAGGTTCTGTTAAACGAGTTTATATAAGTGATCTCAAAAAAGTATATCTAAATTCTGCATATTTTCATTTAGTTCTTAAAGAAGAAAGAATTTAAAGTAGAAAATAATAATTGAGTGAAAAGAAAACATTAAATCAAAAGATAAATGGGCTTCTGAAGCAAATATCAGAACAATCAGTAGAAAAAAACTTTACCCATGAGTCACCTGGAAAAAAACTCGAAGCACTATGACTACCACCGGTAAATATTATTTGGTTAATTTTAATGGAGAAAACATAATTTTTTTTGATGGTAAAACCTGCCAAGTGATATTGAATTACGGGTAATCCTCCAAATTCCATATAATTTACAGCTGAAGGTTTTTTTGGTTTCTTATTTTTTTATTTTAGATTCATAACATATTTACGAGTTTTTTTTTAAAAATAATACCTAAAAAAAAAAAAAAAGAGGATTTTCTCACAAAAAGGTATCTTACTAAGTTTTGCTTTGCATCATTTTGTTAAATATACTAATAAGGAAATAATCTACAAGGTTTAAGAAAATTTCTCATCAAACAGGTCTTGATGTTTTCTCTTGTAAGACATCAAAACGAAGGTAGTTTCAGAGTTAAACTTTTCAACTGGCAGTAATGGACTGACTATAAGTGCTAATTCGAATTAAGTACACATTTTCATGTATTTTTATAATAATTTTACCAACCAATAAATTAAAATTTCGTAAAAAAACATGTCACCATGGAAATTATTCAATTATTTAACTATATCATAGAAAAGATTTGATACTTTATGAAATAAAAAAAAATGCAGAGAGTCAGGCCATATATTTGTCAGATTAAACTGTACTAAATGTGTCAATACATAAAAAAAATTCAGTATTCGTTTAAAATATATACTCGGATCTACTACAGAGTGTTTTAAAATTCTCGCAAAGGATAATTTTGATACAAAATACAGATTTCTAATTAATTGTACAACTTAATGTACAATAAGAGTACAACATAGGACTATGGAGGAAACAGTTTACAAGTAAAAGACATGCATGGGTTTGATTGCACATGCGGATTCTTTTAATAAAATTTTCAGAGTGAGTTTTTCATAAATGTGGATGAATATTCTTAATATTGTCTGCGGTCAAGAAAAAACAAAACAAGTGTGGGTTGTCTTAAAAAAGAACACAAAGCGTTAAGTTGCATGATCTGGACGGTCAATTTTGACCACCGAAACAATAAAGTATGCAACCAAGGAATGATTCAACATTGCTCAACAATTAAAACACATCTTTCATTCGCATTTTGTATTTTTATTGACATTGAATTATCAATTATACAGCTGTCTATTTTTAATGGAACATTTTATTACCCAAATGGAAGAAAATACAAGTTTTGGGACATTCTATATTTAAAATATTTTCAAATATCAATGTTCATTCTCCTTATAAATATTATTGTTATATAAAATAATTCAGGAAGTTTTATTAAATTATCTTCAGAAATAACAGAATCTTTTAGGTGAATATTCTTTCTCAGCATTTACTTAGCTGATTGCTAATAAGAATGCTCCAAACAATAATCTAAAAGCTTCCTTGATTGGTGGTCAATTACGAGAATTTTCGAAGGCGACGCCATAGGGCTCTATGCTTACAACGTGCACAACCGAATAAAGAGCACAGAAAAGGCTTCTGATATCGATTGAGGCATCTGCCAGCGGATTTCAGATCGATATCAATGTGGCTCTTCATTTTCATCGTTACTTTTGGAGTAGATTATTTGTAGAAAAGCTTTAGCTGTAACTGTAAAGGAGAATTGAATTCGAAAAGAGCAATAACACAAAAAAGAGAATTCTTTGCCGCAAGAAGTCACTTTTCGAAGTGATCTTTGAATGAAATAAAATAGCTATTAGTGAAAATGATTTATTTGATGTTTATGGCAACACGTCACAAAAAAACTATTAGAGATTTTGCGATACGTATTAGAATTTATTCAGTTCTCTTACATGGAAACTTTTAGAGCTCTTTAGTTCGAACATTTGAGTTTATTCAGTTTTTCTATACAGAAACTTGTAGAGCTTTTTAGACATATATCTCCAAAGGTCTAAATACATTAATATATTTTCAATAAAAAATTTGAGTTTATTTTTTCTATTTATCTACAAACAAACTTGACCTTTTTGAGTTCATTCAATTTTACAACAAACTATTAATTTTGTTCAGATACATGTTAGATTTTCTTAATATTTCAAAGATCAATCTGCTAATTCTTTTTAGATAAGGGTTTCATTTAATTAATTAAAATTTTCATGAAGTTTCAAATAATTCATTTCAATTAGTTTAATTCAATTCTTCAGTGAAATAATTCGTTTCAGATCTGTGTTGGAAATTCTTCCTTCTTTGAAGATAAGAAATTTTGATCTATTTGGATGCGCATTTCATTTCATCCATTTCTCTAATGAAAAAATATACGTTGTTTTAGATACAAATTTGAGTTTATTCAATTTCTAAATGAAGAAACTATTAAATTATCTCGGAAACGAAATGATTTTAAAAAATTATTCAACAAGAGGCATTCTTAGTAATTTTTAGATAATTATATGAGTCTTTTCTATTTTACAACGTATAAATAACTAGCTTTGTTTGATGGAGGTATTTAATTTTATACAATTAATAAAAAAACACATTTTCTTAAATACATATTTGCATTTATATACAAATGTGCATTTCATTTGTATTTGCTTTTATCCACAGTCTCAGTAAGAAACTATAAGTCTTTTTAGTTAAGAGTAAGAGCTCATAAAATTCCCCCCCCCATTAAAACTTATAAGTATTGTTTAAGGGGTTATTTGATTTATTTTATAGAATCATTCAAAAAAATCATTCTTAGATTATTTTTAGATATATCTCGTATTTTCAACAAACGAACTGTTTATGGACTCTTTGGAAGTACTGCTTAGATATGCATTTCGTTTTGTCCTAAAGTTTCAACGAAAAAATAAGTTATTTTTTTAGATTACAATTAGAGTTTATTAAATTCTTCAACGTATAAATTACTGCCTTTATTTTGATACTATGCAATTATTCACCAAAAAAACTCTTTATTAATTTTATACAAATATTTCAGTCGTTTTAATTTTTGACGAAGAGATTTCAGTTCTTTGTAGATATGGATTTGATTTTTTCCTAGCTTTGAACTTAGTTCCTTTTTAGATACATATCAGAGTTTTTTTTAACGAGTAAACTATTAGTTTCATTTAGATAAATATTGTCGCTTATATATATTTGAGAGAACGGTGGAAATTCGGTATTAGTACCTCTAAATTCTCCTTGTCGAGACATGCTTGGATCTTGGAATTTAATCGGATCTCTTATCCTTTTCTCCAGCTGCCATTTAGAATTCATCAAATATTTTAAGGATATAAAGCGTCAAAATAACTAAAAACAAAATTAGCGAAAGTTATAATTATAGCAAGCAAATATTAAGATTGATTAGTAACTTTTAATTTCCAAGTCAATTCTTTTGATGAGGTAGTAACTATGTTCAGTGATCGAGACGAAGTGCCTCATTACATAGAGTGCTCACCTTCTAATGAGGTGACCCGGGCTCGAATCCCAACAGTGGTTGGTTGATATGAATTTCGCAAAAGGTTTGCTTTGCACAGTGCGGACGTAAAAAACTTCTAAGTGGTCGACGGATTATGGGTTAGAATCTTCTTGCCATCAGGCTAACCGTGGGAGGTTTTCGTGGATTTCCTCTCCATGTAACGCACATGTAGGTTAGTTCTATCAAAAAGTCCTCCGCGAAAGAAGGCAAATTTCTCCCAATACTTGATCCAGAAGTTCTCTTGTTCTTGGATTGTGTTCAAAATTACAAGGTAACAGAGTTGAACATTGGTAGTCGTAAACTCAATATTGGACCTTTTAACGACGGTTGTAAAATAAAATAAAATATTAAGCGATAAATTACGTCAGAATAACGATACACACTTAAACTTAAATAATTTTTATATATGACGATATTATGACACCACATATTATTGAAGATATTGTCAGTGTGTCGGAGAATTGACGTGACCTTGAAGATATTTTTCAAACAAAAATTAAACTGGAAAGTATTTTTAACTCATTCACTAAAAGTTAATAACAGGTGAGTAAATGGCAAATTTTTAAAGCAAATATATTACTAAAGAATGTTTACTTTTTTGACAGAAGCTATTGCAAAAATAATTAAATAAGATTTACTGACTCAGTATGAAAAGATATGAGGCTTTGCAAAAGTTCAAGTTTTTGACAATATACGAAATTAAATTTTATCAAGCCCTATTCGTGTAATTAATTTCTCCTTGGACGTACGAGCTTTCAAAGGAAAGTTTTAGTCGTCTCCTTCTCAAAGAAGAAATACTTTCTTAGTTCGAGAGTAAAAGGGTATAAAATTAAATTTGTTTCGAATAAAGCTCAAACTTTTTATTGTTTCAGATAGTCGCCCTATACAGAAAAGAAGATATATGATAAGTATAAATAAAAGGCATCAACAAATTTATGTAAATTTTTCTCAAAACTTCAATTATGATGTGCTAAAAATTTAATAATTCATTAAAAGATTGACTGCAGGAACTTCTAATTAAAAATTACTCGTATAAAAGGAATGTTAATATTATTTCATGTAAAAAAATAAAGTTTGCAATGAAAGCAAAGTGTATCATAATTTTCTTTTAGAATTTTAACTGCAAGTATTGCAATTGAATATAGCTAAACGGAGAGAAAAAAGTACACATCTGATGCAACATAAACATGTGCATCAATGTTTTGGTTCTTTAATGAAGAACCTTTTTCATTGTCGAAAATCAGAATGATACACTATTTCATTCATTTTGTGCTTTGGCTCTACACTGTAAAAAATTCCGGATCAAATAAAGGTAAAAAGTGCGTACAATTTGAGTACAGCATTCACAAAATCGATTTAACCGTTAACTTTTTTATACCGTAATTTCAGTAACATTTATTTAATTAAAGTGATTTTACAGTAAATATTATTGTAAGAACTACGACAAATTAGATTTCTTGTTCCGTAAAATTTTACCGTGAAAATGGATTTTATGGTAAAAAGCACTGGAATTCAGGGTAGCAATACTTTTTACCGTAATTCGATCCGGAATTTTTTACAGTGTACAACGAAGAACCTCCTCTAGTGACGAAACATTAAACGATTCCGATTTTCCTTCATTCACATTAGTCCCCGATTGTGTCATTAAAAAGTGATGAAGATTACTTATTATATAAACGAATCTAGGTAATTTATTATTCGAAAATAGGACGTTCATTACGTTTGTTTGTATAGCATTGTTCAAGCTTTTCTGTTCATTCATATAAAGAACAAAATATATAGTAATAAAAAACATTGACGAATATAAAAAATAATAACTATTAAAATCGCTTTCTCTAATTTTGATGTCGAACTTGTCCTACAAACATCAAAAACCTTGAAACGGTGGGGAGGGGAAGACTGGAATGCCAATTAAAGTTGTTGTTGTTGTAGTTCATTTACGTCGCACTAGAGCTGCACAATGGGCTTTTGGCGACGATCTGGGAAGCATCCCTGAGGATGATCCGAAGACATGCCATCACAATTTTGATCCTCTGCAGCGGGGATGGCTCCTCTGCTTTGGTAGCTCGACGACCTGCACGCGAAGTCGAGCACCTTATAGTAGAACAGTTTAACTAGGACCAATACCGCACACCCTCGGTCCCAACGCAGACTGATCCAAGTGGTCCCCCACCAGCACACTGAACGCAGCCAGTGATGCTTGACTTCGGTGATCTGGTGGGGACCGTATCTTAACGATCAGTCCACTGCGGGATGCCAATTTACGTAACAAGAGTTATAGGTTTAAGCGTTTTTTTATTTATTTGATAAGTAAGTCACCAATTTACTAATACACCGATTCACTGGTCTTCTTATTCACTGATTCACTTAAGCGATGACTTGCTGATACCCTTTTACGCCGATACATTGCTTCAATAAATAATTAATTTATAGATTCGCTTACATTCTTTCTTAATACTTTATTTATTTAATCTAAGAGTCATTAATAGAGAAAGTTTGCTTTAGCGTTGACAGCCTATAACTTAATATACTCTTAAAATTAAAATAAACAATCTGAAAAATAACCACCCGTATTCTAATTAAATATACATGTGAAAATTGCACGTGACCGAGTAATTTACATGAAGACAACATCAGCGAACGAATTAAGTAACGTTACCCTAACATAGGTTAATAAAATTCGATAAAGATTTATTTATTTTTGTACTCTTTCTAATGAATTTGCCGAAACATTATTTTCAGTCTTGGAAGATTGAACGAATTTAATAGCAAACACATAAATTGTTAGCCTTAAAATCAACTAAATAATTTGTGCATAAATTATGTAGTGGTTGTATAAGTTTATATCGTATAGTTCTTTTTATTCATTACAAACTAGAAAAGATGACTGATTATTTAATCCTTAGAATTTAAGGGAAAACACGAAAAGGAATTTGTTTGGATAATTCTTTTAAAACATCATTTTACAATTTTTAAGTAAGATTTGTGAAAAAAAAAGACTTTTAATTTTAAGATTGATTCTTTAATCATTTACTGTATTCCCTTTTCTTCAATTTGACTCCCCTTTTTCGAACTTAGAATGTTATTCGAAAACATAATTTTCAAATTTTATTATTTTTAAATCACTCCAATTGACAGTTGTTAGATATACGAAACTTTTGCAATTAAATATAGATTCATTTTAAATATGTATAAATGTAAGGAGAAAAATATAAAAAATATGCGTGACTGATACATAGAATTTATTAATTCTTAACCCAGTTGGCAATCACAATGAGATTATAATCACAATGATGTTAACAATCAGAAAATTTACCGATAAAAATAAAACATTCAAAGTGTTTCCTTGTTATCTTGTTGAATATAGGAATCCATTTTCTGCTCAAGTTATTTAAGTTTGTTAAACTAAAAAAAATACAATACTAAAGAATAAGTTTAATAAGTCTATTAAACAAGTTAAATTTTTAAATAAGTCTTTTGAGACGATAATCACAGCGATCTTGAAAATTTCAAAATCGAATTAGAACGTTTAAAAAGTTTTTTTTTTTACAATTAAAAATGTAAGTCAATTTTTTTGCTAAAATGTTTGAATTTTTTTAAATTAAAAAGAATACACTGCAAATGTATTAAAAAATTTGGGGACACTCTTCAATAAAACTCAGTAACAATAATATTTCTTCGGCTTAAGTTAAAAACGAACAAAGTTAAAAGGGAAATGAAATAAAGCAATTTTTTTTAATAAATTTAATAATAAAAATTATAAGAAATCCCTGCGTAATATCCAGTTGTACCATGATAATAAAAGAAACTTTCATGACAAGTTAAGAAATTCATTTTTTTTTCGCTACAAAAAGTTCAAAGTGGGGAAAGTTAAATTAACAAATCAATTTCACACTTTTTTCAAACTTAAAAAGAAAATGAAAATACTTAAGAATAGGCAGGAGATGAAATTTATTTTCCAAGTTTTAAAGAAAAAATGAAAATACTTAATAGAAACTGTAAAAAATGAATGCGAAGTTATTTAATCATGTTCCACATCGTATTTTATTTAAAAGAAAAAAAAACTTAAAGCGCATTTTTTTCTTTTGTTGAAATATGTTTCTAAGTGTAGTGTTTTCTTCACTTCTGTATGATTGCATATTTTTCACAATTTTATTCGACATAAACTAAGTTAATAAAAATCCTTAATTAGGAAATGTGTTTGATATAAAGCTTATACACATCGAAAACTAAGAAAGTTTGAGCATCCTCGAGTATCAAGTACCCCTTTTTTACAATGATACCTTTCTTTTTCAACAATGTCCAAAAGAAGGCCATCATTAAAAATTCGACAGTAAAAATATATTAATTTGAACTAACATTATTGGTTTCAACTTTTTTTGTGAACTGAATTATAAACAAAAAAATGTTGATAAATTCTTTTTTTTTCTTGTTGAGCTGTTGTTTCTAATTTCACTTGCCAAATTATCAGAAAGCCTGGTAGGTGAAACCAAGCGAATTTAAGGAGCGTTTCTTGTTTTTCAGTTGCACCCTCTTCGGCCACGCACAAACTTCACAGCCCGTTTATACGGTGGGCTTAATTATACAACCATTCATCCACAGATCGCCATTTTGACCTGAACCGGAGAGTCATAAATCTCCAATTAAGTACCTCTAGAAGTATGATTTCTTATGGGAACATGAAGGACTTAGTGACCCGACAGATGAACATGGGCCCAACGCCCTACCAACCAGGTTACACCGGCCCATCTTTTTTCCTTCGTTTATTTTACAGGACCTGTGACAGAAATCAGGCAATGACAGACCGATGTATTTCCTTCGATAGAAAATAAAATTACCCTATGGGGAATCATTTAATTATTAAAATAAACATTAAAACGTAATACTTGTAAGAAAATTCTTTTGGCAAAAGTTATAGCAATTAAATTTTGAGATGTCTCACTGAATGCAAGTATTAGAAAAAATTTGTTTTACATTTATTATTTTGATTACTAAAGATATTATTCCATGACATTAATCAGCAATTATAATTAATTAGCGTATTTCAGATTGCTCCAACCAGATAATAATTACTTAAATACTGAAATACTTATATAATATGTTAACTACTTTAAAGAGAGATTTCTATGATTAGAGAGAAAATTACATCCCAAGAAATGTTTTTTTATATAATTTTTTTTTTAAGCGATGGCTTAACTATTACATTTATACTATACGAAGTTATTAATTTATATTTTTTCCCAAAATGCACAATTATTTTTAAAACTATATAAATGCTTATGACAAAAGATGATATATCATCTCATCTAAAAGATATAATTTTTATGTCCAATTATGGGTCGGAATCATATGTAAAATGCAGCAATAAATCTAGTACAAGAGTTATGCAAGAGAAAAAGAATAAAGCAAGATAAATGTGAGTAATCCATCTAATAAAGTCTGAAATTAGAATTGACGAAATGCCTCTGAAAAACTATATTATCTTCTCTCATTACCCTCATTTATCAAACCTTAAACCTAAAAAAAGAAAAATCTGATGACCACTCATGGTATTTTCCTTGCAACGTCAAAAGACATTATGACTCCTCGGTGCGGGTAAATCCTTAATCATCCATATCTGTGGTTCCATTCCGCGCTCCACCCCTTAACTGTAACCACAAGAACACTCTAATTAGAATACTGCTGGAAATCGCTTCCACTGCCTGTCTCTATAATTTCACAGCGGAACGGAAGCACTGGATTTTTTTTATTACGGAAACAAAAGAATAAATTTGCCTAAAATAAAAGGATAATAACAAGCACCTTATTCGAAATTAGGGGAGGGGGGTGGCAGACAGAAAGATTCTTTTTTTTGAGAATAATTACCCAGTGTAGTGGTGTCTGAGTTTTGATGCTGTTGCGTTCCCTCCTGTCAGCTCACCCCTATTTTTCGCTAACGAGGTGACGTAATGAGGAAGATAGAATCGGAAGAAGGTGATGACGATCATCATCTTCAGCATCCTTGATGGATGAGAAGGGGGGAAGAGGATGGATGCTGTGATGAGGACTATAGGGAATGAGATGAAATGCAAAGTTGGAAATGATTGTGCTAAATGAAGCTTGAAGGTTTTGTTCTGTATAAAGAGTTTTTTTCCCCTCTCCATAATAGAATGGTTGAAAAGAGTGGCAATTAAGGTAAATTCCGACTTCCTGAAACGTTTCTGAAATGCTATTTTTTTCCTTCGAAATTTTAAAGTTTAGTTTTTTATGTTAATAAATGATTCAGACTCTTTAATCTAGATTTTTTAGCAAGTTTTTTTTAAATTATTAAGTATAGAAAAATGGGGTTTAGCTTCAGATTTTTAGAGCTTTTTTTAGCGGATAAACCATGCAGTTTGCTTTGCTAATCAAGAACAGATCAAGATTATAAGGCTATGCTGCTGCTAATTTAACGGTTTACGCGGAAGCTTTATTTTATCAAGGACAGTAAAAGGTTTTCATATAATGCTGTCGTTAATTTAGCGGTTTATGTGAAATTTTTATGTTAGTAAGGGCAGTTATAATGTTGCACTAATGCTAATTTGTTCCAGTTTATGCGAAAGTATTATTTTGACAAGGACAGACAAAGGTTATTACAATATGTTGTAGATAATTTATTGGTTTATATTAAGGTTTTATTTTATGATCTTAAATCTAAAGCTCTTTTGTTTTCAAAATGTTTATGTATACATGCATGCATAACAAAAAAAAAATAATTTCTGGTAGTTTTTTTCTGCCCATACTATTTTCTTAATTTTTAACCACAACCCAAGATTCATTCCTTACAAAACAAGAGCAGTTACATAAAATTACTAAGTTAATCGATAATTTTTATAACGTTTACACGTATCATCTGAATGACAAACAAACAAAAAATTGAAATGTAAAAATTTAAAAAAAAAATTAGTTTTTATATAGTTTTTATATGAGGAATGAAACGCAATTAAACTATTAAGTTATTTACTATTACATAAAATAAAGTTCCACTTTAGTTTAGCAGATTAGTTCAAAAATACTTTTTGTAGTAACATAATTAATAAGTTATCCTAAATCATAAATTAAATCAATATATTTAACAAAACTTCTAACTCTTCATAGTAAAATTCTAAATGCAGAAGAGTTCCGATTATACCACTTACATCACCACTTACTCGAATAACCGAAAAACTCGGTTAAAGCGAAGAGTATAAGAAAGAAAAGGAAAGAAAAAGAGTAGGTATAAATGTAATATATTTAAAAATGCAAAATTTATACGAGTACATTAAAATTCATATTATAATTAAAAAGCTTACTTAAAAACCCTTAAAGAGAATACTTTACGAGAATTAACGAGTTTTTACTCAAAAAAGTCCCTAATCGTTTTTTGTTTTACATTACTTTGGCACTTTTCTGCAGCAATGTTTCGTTATTTTTTTAGGGATAACAGGAAGGCTGGTGTCGTTTCTTGTTATTTTCTATATATTCAATAGCACTTTCGATAGCTTTTAGTCTCTCTGTATGAGAGATTTTTATACGTTGATTTTCCTTTCTTTTAGCTAGATTCTGCTTTATTTTCAATATTGACGATATTAACGATCATTTCATCGATAATCTCCAGTTGTCCGTCAGCTTGTTTTCCAGAGTGTTCGGAAGATAAAATTCAGGATTTATTTCGGTGGTAGTTTCAAAAATAAAAAATAAACTAGAAAAAAATCCTTGAAATATTTGATAGCTCTGTTAAAGCGGAAACTAGGATAATTAGGATTCTAATGCAATGATAAAATTCTAAGCAATGTTTTGAACATGCAATGCTTTTTTGATTTGATCAAGTCAAGACAAAAAAGGAATGACCAAAACGTTTTTAAACAGATTAAGATAAGACTCACTAAATATATTTCCATTTGTTATACAGTGCTTAGGTCAATGAAGTTTTCCTCTTACTGAATGAATCTTTTAAGTCAACATTTTTACATGGGAAGCAAATGAAAATCTTAAACATTTCACCTTTAAAACTGGGAAGAATGATTATAAAAAATATATTTTAAAGCTCCACTGAATTTTCATAAAGAAGTTCTAACACTTTTTTTAAGCCATTTGATAAGATTTAAATTTTTAAACGTTAACATTTGGCTAGAATATTTGATTTGATTGATTTACAGGAAATGTATAAAAAATACATGGATAAAATTTTTTGATGTAATTTGGTTCAAAAATAAAATACTGACACGTAGATAAGAATCATTACGTCTAGAATTTCGAACAGTTTGTTGCAATAGAAGTAAGAAAAATATTAAAAAAAAAAAAAAAAAAAAAAAANGCACTCCAGCCTGGGCGACAGAGCAAGACTCTGTCAAAAAAAAAAAAAAAAAAAAGGCCTGCGGCGTGTAAGTCGGACAAAAAAAGAAGCGAAACAAGATACATCGCGGAAAACAATTCACGATTCTCGGTTCTAATTTAAAAGAAGGAAACTGCTTGTCGCAGAAAAAAGAAATAAAAATAAAACCGGAAGAAAAATGTGACAAAATGGAAAAAGTATTGAAGATACATTCTCGTATTTTGCAGCATCTTGGTGTTGAATAACGTTTCAGTCGAAACGAATTTTTCTTTCGAATGCTGAATTTTTCAATAACACGAAGTTTGTTTTCTATCTATAATGAGAAATATGAGAAAATGTAAAAAGTTTAAAAAAATATCTTTGTAGAAGTTATCTCACGTAAAGATGTTTTTATGATGCTTGTTCGTAAAATGGTTTAATTGAATTAGACTTTTCTAAAAGTTAATAGGCTTCAATAAAAAGATAAATTAAAAATTGGATTCCGATTTTTGTAGTTTTTTTTATTTTTAATAACTGTTTTGTTTAATTTTAATAATCGAAATCAGTATCAGCAAGAAAAAAATTTATAATTTGATAATATAAATAATAAACAATTATTAAACATAATTTTTTTCTCGAAATTAATGCTTGTGTAAATAAGTTTGTACATTTAGAAAAATTACTATCTAGGAAATTAAACATGGAAAATGCTATCATAAACGTCAAACTGACAAAAATATCAGAGTTAATTTTTCAGATAACAATACCCACTTCATTACAAAGTAACACATTTCAAAAGCAACAAAAAAGCATTTTATGAACTCATATAGTACATGGTGCCAATCCACTAACTTAACGTAAACATTAATATACACACTTTAGTACGTTGTGTCTTTTTTTTTTTGTAGCTTTCTTATTAATTATTTGTAATATCATATAATTTCCACGTTTTATATTTTTTAAGTTTAATTTATTGCTGAGAAATTCCAGCATTACACCATCAGGGCTTTTTAGACACCAGGCTTCTTTTGCGTACTACGGTGAAATACCCTCTTTCTTTTTTTCTCTCTTAAAAATTAATAAGAATAATAAAACGCACTGGAAATCATCTACGCACCATAAGCAAGGTGGTTAAAAGCAATAATTTTTTATCTTTATAAAGTGCTAATGTATTAGTTTGATAATTGACAGAAATAGTTGATTGATTAATTATTGAATTTTGATTTGAAATAAAATCGAGAAACAAAATAAAAGAGTAAAGTAGTACTACAAAAACAACTGAAAAAAGTAGAACAAACTGATATCATTCATATATTAGTAAGAAATACGATGAAATTTAACTGAGGTGCATTATTTTCTTCCAAAATGTATCTATTTTAGATAAACAGAAAATTTAAAAGAAAGAATTAAAATGTGAAAATTTAAAAAAAATAAATAAATAGTAGATAAAGGGAAGATATTTTTTATTTTATTTTATAACCGTCGTTGAACAGTCAACCCAATTTTGGACTTATGACTACTAATGTTCAACTCCGTTGCCTTGTAATTTTGAACCCAATCCAGAAAACAAGGAAACTCCTGGATTAATACCCTCAGAGATATGATTTATTATGGGAACATGGCGGACTTTGTAACTCGACAGATTTAACATGCAACAGTCACCATTTACTATCTTTTTAGCCGGCAGGGAAGGAACCAACGACCTCTTGCACATGGGCCACGACCTCTGGTACCAAATACAGACAAAGCAATTATCAGGAACACTTGTATTTAGTTATCACTAGTACTAATCAATAAAGGGTAATTTTTTGTTTTGATAACTCATTAGCGTATTTTTGGGTCACCTCAAATCTAAGAATTTGTATTTAAGCTCATAAGAATCTCACCTTTAAATGAAAAGTAACTCACTGTGTTTGATTTGACATTTATACACTAATTTTTCATTTTAAGAATCAAATCAACTTGCATTTAAATAAAAGAAATACTAATCACTTCTTATTTTTATAAATTAAACTCCATAAAGCAAACCAAACTACAACTACACTCCAATACTTCTTTTTTAAATGTTAAAGCATTTATTTGCTTAGTGACGGAAATAATCCACTCGATAAGAAATAAAGGTAAAAACAAAAAAACAAACAAAAAATGTTGCAAGAAGTGAATAACCAGGCATTCTTTGTAATTTAGTAGCTGAAAGAACACATGATAGACTGAAACTAACTTGAACACAATTTCTCCAATTAGATTCTCCCAAAATGCATCTATTCAGATAAAAGAAAGTGGAAAGTAAAAAAAAAGAAGTTGAGAGAGGCTGAAAGGTAGTGGTGGTAGTGTGAAGATGTGGGGTAGAGTGGTCAATATTTTTTGTACTCCAAGTTTCGCAATATAGAATGGATCAGATGTTGCGGAGGAAGTTTTTCTTTACTCTTCTTTATTGACCTCGTTAAGGGTAAGAAAGAAAACAAAATAACAAATTCATTTCCTGCGAATAAAGTATTCTTAGTATAGAACGTTTGTACTTGAAGACGGAATTAGAGCACTAAGCATCATTGTGTTGGATAAAACATTTTATCTTCGAGTAAATTAAGAAAACTTTACGAATAATACGAAAATAAGGGTATTTTGTAAGCAAATTAAACTCAAAGTCTGAAGCTAAAAAACTTTCTGGGAAAATTTATTAGTGTGACATAAGTTGAAAATATCTAAAGTACATAATTAATTGCTTCGAAATATTTTTTTACGAGCACTGCCATTTTAGAAAAGATAAAATGTTCTCAGATGAAAATCTAAAAGTATTAAAATATTAAATAACACGAAGGCAATTTTTTTAAATTATATATCGACAAAAATATATTATCTCTACAATTTAAACTTTGCTAATAACTTAGGGAATAATAGATATGTTACGGAAAGAAATTTGATTTATTTTAAAAACTTGCATTTGCAGGTTATTTTGGATAAATACTTAAAACTTAATTTGAATTATTTGGATATTGAACTTCGTAGAAATTTTACAAACTTAAGTTAAATAGACTTATAGTGAATGCGCACCGAAACAAGCTGTGACATTGTTCAAACATGTCCCACAAATATACATTTAAAAACCGTATTCTATTTGTTTAGATATGAGTGAGCCCAGTTTATCACAATGGAAATCCAGTGCCATAACCACTTAGCCATCGCGGCTCTTAGATACGAGTAGAAAGATTTATATTGGAAAAGAAATTTAGACCAATAAACTATTTACTCAGGTGAACAATTTATTTTGATATTGTGGAAGGCAAATGTGATGTCCAGAACAGATTTGGATGCATCCTTTATGATGTTATTTTCAATGGTGAATACGAAGGAATGCCCTTCCAAGAAATTTAAAAAAAAATTGAACAGGAGAAGTATTAATTTAAAAATTGCAAGAAACAAACAAGTGCAAAATAGTTTTTATAGGGCTGTAAAAATTACACATTTCTTAATATGTTAGATATTTTCTATTATAAGTGTAGCAAGTCAGAGCGTCATTCCGGAGTTCCCGAATGTACATTTAGAACAGATTTTGATTTACTTAAACACAAGTTGTTATGCTACGAACATAAAAGATATTGCATTGCACAATTTTAGATGGCGGGTTCAGGTTGTTATTTTGGCTGGTAAAGCCGTTCTCATTTAAAAAAAACTTTAGGGAAAAAAATTGTTTAAATAGATTAGGAAACAAACAAATACAATTTTTTTAAATCTATTTTGATAATAAAAACAGCAAAAAATGCTGCCTCACGGGATAAGCATTAACAAGTTATCAGTTCCTTGTGCTGTTTGTTCATGCTTTGCTTTGTTTTAAGAATACAGTTAATTTAAAATTATTAGAAAATACATAGTCTTATAATTACTCATACGTGTTTACAATAATTTTGAATTCATTTTTCGGTTAATAAATTTTATCTAAAAGTTAAATACATATTTTTTTCAGAAAATGTTATAAAATGTGCATTAAACTTTATTTAATAGTGCTAGAATGTCAAGAAATATTTAGCAACACAGCGAATTTAAATTCCTCAATTGTCTCCCTTTAATTCAGAATAAACAATTTTAACAGAAACAATTTATATTGTTACATTTCCTACATTCGTTTTATAACATGCACTATATTATTAACGGCTAATTACGAACGTGGAGGAGTTACGAGGCGTGCTATTTCTCTGAAGCGCAATTAGGGAAATGTCCCAGGATTAGGGCATTGCATTTGGATATATCTGTTAGCAAACTCGGTGTAGGTAACATCTGAATTATTCAACTATTGTTATGCTCACTAGACATATGTTCTGGAAGGCTCCAGGGAGAGATATTCCATTCACGTTTATGGAGGGAAGTGAAAGACTATTAATGGTGAGATTTTGTGAAGTTTGTTTCATTGGAAAGATGAATGGGAACATGATACACATTTGTCAGCATGCGTGGAATAAAGAATCAATCGCGACTTCGTACGGAATTGCGAAAATAGATAGTTTAACAGAAACAGCGCTATGAAACGATGAAAAATAGCAAATAAGCTTTTATGTAATAAACTTAAAATTAAAATAAATGCCTTTAAAAGGAATATGACACACATTGAATACGAGACAAGACGAAAGTTTTACGAACATATTGAATACGAAACACGTTGAAAAGAAAAACTATTCAGAATTAATTTGAATACACGATATTATGGCTAAACTTGAACGGAAACATAGCGCAATGGTTAATTTTTTTAAAATTAGAAACCACATTAATCATAACATAAATCAATGGTTAGATGTTTTTTCAATGGTGCTAAATTTAACCACATGAAAACTAATAATTTTTAAATCTGAATATACGATCTTACGGCTTAACTGCAACGGAAACATAGCTCAACGGTTAAATTTTTTAAAAATAGAAACCACATTAATCATAACATAAATCAATGGTTAGATGTTTTTTCATTGGTGCTAAATTTAACCACATGAAAATTAATAGTTTTTAAATTTGAATACACGATATTATGGCTTAACTGCAACGGAAACATAGCTCAATGGTTAGATATTTTCTCAATCCTGCAAAGTTAAAGCCTATTATCATGAAAATTAATGTTTTTAAATTTGAATACACAATAATTGAACGGAAATATGGATTAATTGTTTTAGTTTGCAATCTGAAAATAACGATACTTATTTTTACAACGAAATGCTTAAAGAAAATGACAGTAAATATGAATCGGATGGTGAAAAAATTGTTCCATACCTTTAAAGAGTAGAAAAAAATAGCTCATATGAGTATAAACTCTCAATTGTAAAATTATGACAATGACTGATAATTTAAAGATAAGGAAATAACTATAATTATTAATTGAATAGCAAGAAAATAACGGCAATTATAAATTGAATTGTCAGAAAATAATAAGGAGTAGATANAAAGGGGGTTTGATACATACATACGTACGTATTAGCGTTTTATATAATATAGATTATTAATTGAATAGCAAGAAAATAACGGCAATTATAAATTGAATTGTCAGAAAATAATAAGGAGTAGATATTATTATTTTCAGAATCGTTATTATTTTCAGAAAATAATAATTATTACTCTTTGAACCATTAAATCCAATAATGTTTGTTAATAGATCACACAAATTTACTAATTATAGTTTGCTCATATTATGATAAAAAATAACACAGAAACGAACAACTGTTTGATTCTTTTCAGAACAGTTCAAAATATACAACCGATACGCTAAATATTGGCTATCTATATTGTTTACGTGTCCTTGCATCAGAAAGGTTCTGGGTTCGAATCCCGGGCAAGGCATGGATGTTCTTTCCTTCTCTGTACTATCTGTCCTCACTGTGGAAGCAACGTTGGCCCACCTAATATGGTGCCCCTGAAAGAGAGGCCAACAAAATCGCCTTGTATATGCCTGAATTGACGGATGTTAACACAGGTGGGCAGTGGAAAAAAATATTGTTTACGCCAATAGAAATAAACAGTTATTTTAAAATGGTTTATTGGTTACTGTTAAAAGTGCTTCATTTTTATAGTTTTATACACGTATCAAAATTAGTAACATTTTTCCAACAGAGTATTAGGAGATAGTTTCTTAGTATTTATTAAAAAATATTCAAATAAAATTTCTCAACAAAAAATACCAATGAGAAAAGTGATGTACGAATTACATCATAGCATCCACGAGGCGAACCTTTTTTTCCTCCAAATTGTAAAATTGAATCATAAACGATCAAACCAACAGAAATTTTATGATACAATAACATACGATTCCTTAGAAAATAGAATTTAAGATTCCTATTCGTTTTTATCTTAAGTCACAATCCAACAAATCAAAACTACAGATCTCAATATTGTCCATCCACCATTAATCATTTTCAACAACGATTCCACCGGACATTTACCACGCAAGCGACAAGAATCTTATCATACGGACCTTTTCAGAAGAACAATTCCTTGTACCGTCCTCATGCAAGATTTATAAAGAGATTAAAAGCTGGTCGCTGCTTCCTTACTTGAAATGGTTACCATGGCAATAGACAGGATAACTCTTAACTAAAGCGACTATAGTAAAGCTTTGGAATCAGTGAGACGGTACTAAAGTTTCGAAAATTTGTAAGGAAGATTTGAAGATTGATAATGGGATATAGTTTTAGAATGGAGATGATTCTTAGAGCATAAATTGTTATTTATTCAAGGTAAACTGATACAATCGGAATTAGAATCTTTGTTACTTGAGGGTATGTTGAGTTTCGAAACTTAAAAACCATTTACTCACTCAGCAACTCTGGTAAAAGCAATGTATGGGTCGTTTTTATAGTTGGTTGCCATATGTTCAGTCAGAAATTTTTTGGGATGTGTTAGAAACATTTGATACATGATAATTTAGATACATATTTTTTATTTATGTCATGAGCGTTAGTAAACACTTTCAAATACAAACATTTTTAATTAAACGACATTAATTAAGAAGAATAAGCATTTTGAAGAAATAAGTTGAAATCGAGCTGTAATAAAGAACATTTAGAAAAATAACCTGAATTACTATTTCCAAAATAAATATTTAGAAATGAAACGTTCTACCCTGTCATGTTTTATAATCATATTAAATAACATTGGGGAACAAATGTTTTGCTGCATTTATAGAAATACTTGATCTTGCCTAGTTTGGGTGTGGGAATTTCAAATCTGAAATAAGTTTTGTTCCTTTCCTGAAGCTACAGATTTTTTGTTAAATGACATGTTTAGTATATTTTATGCCGATATGCACGAGTTTAAAAACGTTGCATGTAACAGGGGGTCGAGTAAATGTGGTGACAAACTTCAAGGGAGATCAAACACATATCAGGATTAAAGTTGCATGAGGACTCATACTCGTAAATGTTTTCACATTTGGATAGGGTTGATTTCCTATTATGACCTGTTCAGAAGCACGCGAAGAAACAGATTATAATAGAAAAGAGTCTTTAGGGGCGTAAAACGATATTTCCGGGCATCGTTTTCCCACGCAATTTTAATTCTGATGATGTGCCCGAACACGCCTAAAAGTTTTTCGCAACATTTACGCGACCCTCTGTTACATGCAACGTTATTAAACTTGTACACTTCGATCCATCTCATCTTTAGCTTTATGCTCCTGACCTCAGTGTTCCACCTCATCGATCCTCATCTCATGATGAAGGGGACAAGGGCCATCTCGGCCTCAGGCACCCCGACCAACCAACAAGACCAGACCAGATACTTCGACTAAAAATAGTCTAGAAATGTCATTTAAAAAGAATTGTAGCTTGTAGAGAGAAACCAATTGCAGATTTGAAATCAACAATGTGAAAAATACCCAAGAACCGTTAAAAAAACTCAAGTAACAGAAAAAAAAATTGTTCCTCTGTGTAATTAAAATTACATTTTAAAAAGGTCCTAAAACAATTAATAGAAATAAAAGTTTTTGATTAACCAAATACCGTTGATCACTAATTGATATCACGGCTATTCTCATATATTTTTTTAAACTAAACAACTGGCAGTATTTACTAGTGAAGATTGTTCAGAAAAAAATGTAAGAGGCCATTTGGAATGTTTTAGGTTTGGTTAATAAAGCAGAAGCTTTTTAAAGCTAAATTCTTTGTTACGTCATGTCTGCATTCTAAAAAAAATCCGGATCAAAATATTGTAAAAAAACAGCTACTAAAATAAATTTTTTTAAGATACCTGTTACGAAACAAAAAATCTGATATACTGCAATTTTTACAGTAATAATTACCATGAAATCACTGAATCACTTTTAATTAAATAAATGTTACTATGAAATTCACGTTATAATAATTTACGGCAAAAATGGATTTTACGGTAAAATCAGTTTTACGGGTGATGCCAGACATTTATACCGCAATTTGATCAGGAATTTTTTTTTACAGTATAGTGCGTAACATAATTAGTTGCATAAAAAATTTATTTGCACTATATATTTTAGCTTAATAAATTTTTAGTCTAAATCAAGTGGAATTTAAATAGAACTATTCAGCCTTTTCAATGTCCTGTCTGTTTCCAGGCATAGATAAAAAAAATTCCAGTTTAAAAAGCATTGAAAGTCTCTTGCATTAACAACGAAAAATAATAAGAACGCAGTTTTAATCATTTACTAAAAGGAATTGCACACAATTTAACAGAACCTAAATATAATTATGAGCTGAGATAAAATATCTGAATCCAGATAACTGCTATTCATAAATTAATAATTAATAGTCAGTCAAAGCGAAATCGTATAAATGTAAAAGCAAAATCCAAATTAAATTACCACTCATTGACAAAACCAATCAATGGACAGGTATTTTCTGAAGCCAGACTTTGTAGTCGTCAATGACGGAAACTTTTCGTACTCAGTTCGAACCACAACTATTGTTCTAAGGGTAACAAAAGGATTTTGGGGGATTATTTCCTCGACTGAAGTCTGTGGGGGATTTACAGGAAATTAGGAGAAAGACGAGAACGGTGGATTTTATTCAACAGCCTTTGAATAAAGCCGCCTGAGTCCGAAATTGCTTTTTGTAGCAGCTCGATAAAAGGTTTTAATTCGAAACCTTATCACATTTTAAGGCTTTTAAGAAACTGTTACACGAAAAAAAAACAATTTACTCGAAATTTTATTAAAGTCCTGTTTAGAAATTGTAAGAATTGATGCTGATTATAGAAATAATTTTTGATCGTTATTGCTGCATTTAAAAATATCAGAGTAAATTAAAGAGTACTGCGTTTTCAAAAACTTAAAAAAAAATTTGTTTAAAAAATATACAAGAACTTTTTATTCTTTTAGATGTTTAAAAGACTTTTGTTTATTTTATTTTATTCACTTTTTAGCTTCAATCTTTTGAATAGTATTTTTTGTTTTATGCCTGATAATATTTTGAACGTATATTTAAATTTCATTGCTTTTATTAAATTTTTGAAATTAATGGCTGGTATCTTTAAACAAATACGTTACGTACGAATGGATTTTCACTACATTTTGCTAAATAATACAATATCTGCAATAAAAAAAAACCTAGATGGCACATGCTTAAAAGGAAGTTATAACACATTTAATAGCAAATTCTTTTTCACCTCTATAATTAATATGGAATATTTTAATACGGAATAAGTAAGTTCTAATAAACCTAGAGTAAGCCATGAGGTTTCATAATATTAAAATGAATATAAATTATGAGAAGATAATTTATGGCTTAACTGACTGAAGAAGTTCTCTTCCAATAAATTGTTTGCATTTTGGTGTTTTCAATTTTTTTCATGGATTGAAATTCCATGGCTTATTCTAGGCTTGCCTGCACTAACTTTTTCAATACTTTAAACTTCAAATAAGTTATGGAGATGAAATAGAATTTGCAATGAAAATTTCCCCCGTGGTATGGCTTCTTCTTAAATTACTGAGTAATTATTGCGTAAAGCTGAGGCTTTATCCTCGTGAGCGTCTTGAAGCCTAACTAGCTTTAAATCGATTGGTACCATCTTGCCGGGAAGTAAACCGGAACGACCGGTTCGTAAAGTCGACCACATTGCAGTCATCATGCTGATAGACTTAAACCCTATAAACTTTGGGTTAAATACTAATCTTCGTTTATGATACATATAATGAATAAAAAATTATGATATAAATAAGAAAAAAAGTGGAATAAAATATTACTCAACAATTTCACTGAAGCACGCTGTTAGAATTTTCTAGAAAAAAATACTTAAAAAAAATAATTTAATTTTTATTTTATCATATTCAAACAAAACAGTCAAATAACTATAGATAAGATGATATTGAAACTGTTAATTTAAAAAAAACCCGTTTATTAATTGCTTTCGCCTAATAACCATAACAACCATAATTTAATCACCCCAACAAAGCCCACCTACTGAAGCCACTTAGTTCCTTGCAGCAAGGTGTACATAATATAGCTGAGAGCGCTAATTTGTCAGTCTTAGGACCGACAGAACAGGGTTTTCGAGTCCCAGCGTTCACGTCACAACATTTCGTTCATTCCCTTCGACATATGAAGAGATTTCAGTGTCCTGCACTCCCCAATGCCAATTACCTGACTATAAGCCTAGCTCCAACGTCCAGTAATTTTTTTTACGGTCTTGCAACCATGCGAGATGAAAATGGTTTAAAAACCGTAAAGTTTTGCATTTATGGTCTTATAACCATACTTGTTGTAAACTGTTTCAAAACCATAAACGTAAAAAATGTTCTTCACCGTAATTTTTAAGGTTAATTGAACGGACAGACAGACTGCTGCCGATTATTTTACCATAATTTTAGAATGGAAATGCTTAGAGTGCATACAGCTGTTTTCAGTCGAATCTTACAATGGAGTATTTGTCCAACACAAAAATCACCATTGATCATTTTTCTAGAACTATTTAATTAAAATTCCATCGAGTAATTCAGTTCTGCATCTTTTCAGACTAATTATGATTAGTCAAAGTACCCAAAGACTTTTAAATCATAAATCACAGCCGAAGTAGAACATCAACCACACGAGTCATTTTCAGCCAGAAAGTTAGCGGAAATTAATCGAATGGGAGGTTAGAAAGTTCGATCGATTTATTCTACCCCATGGAACTGGAGAACATTAAGTACATATCTTGCTGAGTTAGGGACTGTATTCTTCCAGCATTATAGAGGTTATTGTTGGAAATTGACCGTAACAAAGGCAGTTGGGGCATTAATAACTGCACACTAAAGGGGAGAATTGACACCTGTTGAGACAGAGAATGGTTTCTATAGCAACGCTTATGTGTGATTTGCGTAAATTTGTATATAAATTTACGCTTAATATGCTGAGTTTCTGAAACCCCTATTATACTTAACTATGATTAGGTGATGATAAGCTGCACTTGAGCATTTGTTTCAAGGGGCTTTAAGGACATCTTTTATAAGTACCAAAATATTTATCAAAGTAATGCTTCTTAATACACGCTATGCATATAGAAAATCATTATCATTCATTCAAAGCAACCATACATCTATGCGCTGTTTTTTAAAAACTAAGATGTAGGAAAGTAATTTGATCCACCATGATTTGTTACATGTTGTCATTTTAAGAATAAATAAATAGGTAAAGCCCCATGATCTATTAAAACTGCAATGATTTAATACATAATGTCATTTAAAAATTAATAAATAGGAAAAGACCTTTACTATTCAAAACACAACAATCTGATACATGATGTTCTTCAAGTTTAAAAAATATTAAAGGCATTAATAATAATATTACTATAAATTTCTTCATCACCTGGATCAGACTCTCTTTTACGTAATGCACATGTTTTTCATATTTGTATTTCTTTGCTTATTTTTTAAGCAAACTTGTCGTTGCACAAATGAAGAGATATGCAAGTAGAAACCGCACGATGGCAAAATTTTGGAAATAAAGTCACTAGTCCTCAACAAAATAGCAATAAGATCCAGCACTGATACATGCTGCCATTTAAGAATAAATAAATTAATAGCAATATGAGACATTTATGGCCTGACACTGTCATTTAAGAAAAAGTAAATAAAAAATTAATTTAATTCATTTTTGAACTGATATAAAAAGATGCTCAAAATTTTCTTAAAAAAATTGTAAAACTAAAATTTTAAAAAAATTGAAGATTTCGGGGTAAAAAGAAATGACCCACATCTAGTAAAAATTTCCCTTTCCAACTTTAAATTTTTATATCTAACAAGAACTTTCATTTTGCTTAAGCAGTATGAGTTTCTTTTGAGAGAAGGCAACTAAATACTCGGTTTCTTTACACACAATCTTTGCAGTATCTGAGAAAGGAAACTTTGTTAATATTAAAATTACAAAAATAAGGGTAATAACTTTTTAACCGTAAGGTCTTCAATTAAGAGTGCTAAAATTTAAAGGGTGTACTCAAACCACCACCTCCCGTAGCATGTATCTGCAAAATATTATACATAATTAAAAAAAATACCAAAATTTAATACAAGTTCAAAATGTACGCTAATTAATATGCAGAAATTGTCTGTGAATTCTATAATAACTGGCTGTAAATAGTCTTAATCTTTAATCTATTGTCTAAAATAATAAAAGAAAGATGAATAATAGTTTGACACAAAATATATAAAAATTCCAAATATATTTGTAGTTCGCGAAAAAATGCTTACTTTATGTTTTCATAAAAAACAATCTTGTTAATCAAAATATTATAAGGAAAAGAATAGGAAATTTTACAATTAAAATGAGCGAATATGAAACAGACCAGCCATAGGATAAATATTGCAAATCCATTGAGTGAAGGAGCTATGAGAAATTGTTGAGCTACAAGAAATAGACAACGCATGATGATGATTTCAATATAAACATTTGCCTTAATCTTTGTAGCCAGAAAAGATGCTCAACCTATTCTTATGATTTGAGTGACTGTCTTTTTATATGAGATTTAATAAAATAAATATGGCTATATATTAACTTTTAATGTAAAAAAACGAACTTATCTCTTACTCTAGGATAAATAAAAATTTTTTTCCACAACAAAAATGCTATTTCTGCAAAAAAAAGAGTAAACTGATTTTTTTTTCAAACTATCTGTATTCATTATTCAAGTCTGCAACCACGTGGATATTCAAATGAAGGTTTCGAGACAGCGAATATTTCTACATCTCAAAAACAAATTTAATTATCGTAAGTCGAATTCGATGGAGAGACGGTTACAGAACCTGATCTACTTTAAAATATTCTGATGCCAACAAAGGAATAACAAAAGAAAAATGCTCACAGATGCGTCAGGTATGCTATTTCTCTATTTTGTCGTATCTTACTTCTTTATTTTGTCAAAAGCAGGTGACACTGTTTTTTATTTAGTTTTTCGACAGCTGGAGCACCCTTGTATCGCGACAGAAGAACCAAAAATAAATATAAAAGAAAGACTGATATTGTCAAGTCAGGTAGAAATCGATTTTTAAGTTGGGTTTAGTGGATAAAGGGATCTTGCTGCAACTGAGAGAGATATTTATCGGTGTCAAAAGTAAAGAATGGCATAAAAATGTCGATATAAAAAAATTGTAACAGCAGGTTTTAGAGACAGTAAACGATTAATTGGGGCACAAATAACCCTATAAAATGACACCTAATTTACCACTCAGGAAAAAAGTTTTTGATTAATGATATTACGTATTTGTCTAATAAAAAGCTTTTTAAAAACTTCAATGCTTGTTAATGAGTACTTGGAATAAAAATTGTTTTTTTTTTATATCTTACAATAAAAAGATAACCTTACTCAGCACTGGTTTATCAAGAACTGAAGATCTGAATGAAAGTGTACGATAAGTAGCATTTAAGAGAAGATGAAAAAAACCCAGCCTCACGATGATCACAATGAAGATGCTTAAAATAGACGTTCTGAAAGTAAGTTTTGTCGCCTGAAAGCGAGAAAACTCGCTTTACAATTTATTGAATATTAAGAAGGTATTTAAGACAGACGTTCTGAAACGGAAAAGTTTCGCGGGGATTGAGGAAACTAGCTTTACAAAGCATGAAACTACCCAACTATGTTCAAGACAGATGTTCCAAAAATAAGTTTTGTCACGTTTTTTCATAAAAATGTTTTATTAGTAACGAAAACTTACTGATTGCATGAAGTGTTCTATTCTTGCATGATAATGCAAGATTCCACTAAGAAAAAGATTCAACATAGGTTCCTAGGATGGGATGATTGGCTCAACTGGTCAACATACCCATCAACGCTGGCTCAACTGGTCAACATAGCATTAGACTTGTACATTTTTCTTGATTGATGTTGGCACTAGCATCATGCCACTTTTGAAGCAATAAAGGTGTGCGATCAATAGTAAATAATGTAATTTTTTTGCAATTTATATTGTAAGATTTTTCCAGGAAAGAGATATTACGCAGAAAGATTCAACATAGATTTCTAGGAAGGGATGATTAGCTCAACTGGACGACATTCCCGACTATTAGACTTGCAATTCTTTTTTTGACTGATATCAACCCCATCATCGTGCCATTTTTGAAGCAATAAAGGTGTTCAACAGACTGTAAAGTACATAATTTTTTCATACTAGTCACTGTCATTTTGGAATGTTAAATCTATTTATTGAGATAAAAATCAGTATGTAGAGTTTTTCACAGCCTGGTTTCATCTTTTCTGTATTTCATTGATGACGTCACGATTGTGTCGACTTCCAACAAGAAAAATATGAAAATCTGATGTAATAAGATCAGGACTGTAGATCAAGAAAACATTGGAACGACGAATACTTCATTTGTTGCATTATGACCCAAGAGCGAAACGGTCAGTTCAAGATTCTGATGACGAGATGATGAGACGAGCTTGATGATTCAGTCATAGTTTATTGGAGTCTTTACTAATTGTCTCTTGCATGGAATGGTGAACTTAAGTTTGATGAAATTTGGCATTTCTCGCTCCCGTAAAATTTCCGGGCTGGAGTGTTCAGTGGTAACGTGCCAATAAAAATAATACTATTTCAAATCTTTTGCCCGAAAGACATTTTATTTCTCATTTTACATACCAGATGGCAGTACCAGGATATTTTTAAGGTAATTGCAGATAGTTAGTTAATTTTAAACTAGATGCCAGCACTAATCAAATGCGTGTATTTGGCAAAATAGGCACTTTTATGACAGTTTTCTTGAAAAATTAACCGATCGTTAAGGGGTTAAAAAACTGGAACACAAATTTTTCGCAGGATGGCTTTTTGAAATTGATTTCACGGTATCATAAATGCATCAATAGTGGAGGAAACTTTTAAAAAATAGGCAAAGATTTGTATTTTGTTATACAATTGTCGGTCTTTAGTTATGAGGTAGCTTTCTTATAAAAAAGCATGACGAAATTTATTTTTGGATAATCTTTTTATATTTTCTTCATTATGAACTATTTTATTGAAACAATTAACAGTACAAATTAATGTTGTATAAAACCAAATACAAAATTTTCTAAAAATTGAAAATGAAAGTGCTTTTTAAAATACATTTATAATTTTTTCCCCTCTAAGCTCATAAGATTATGCATGTTCTTCGTTCCTGAAAGTATGTTTGATCTTAAAATTTAAACACCCACAAAAATTTTTTCCACTTGTTTACATATTTTAATAAATAGGTTAGTTTGAAATACCAGATTCAATCAGAATATTCAAGCAATGATATGTATAGTAACAGGTATACAATAGATTATCAACAGTGTAACAGCACACGTAAAGCACCATAATCGTCAGTGTCAAATTGTTTGGTTAAAGATTATGGTAGTTTGAACAGTAATGATCTTTACAGATGAGTTAGGATAAACCAATATGAGTGCAGGATATGTACAGATATTTAAATTGTTGATATGAGTTTATGTTGATATGTTTTATTATCTCTCCGGTTAATACTGTTAGAATTCAACTTACGAACAACTAGGGTACATGAAGTTCAGAAAAAATTTAAGATAAAAACTGTTGGATTTCAAATAGAAATGGTCCTTATAAACCAGTTTTAATGCACAAAGTATGAAGAATCGACTACGACTAAGTGACAAGAAAATATAGTAGATTTATTGATACGAATGTTAACTATTCTTATATTTTGTAATAATTTATTTAGAATTATATCCTTTTTTTACTTGCGTACTTCCTTCCATCTCTCACTGAATGTTTTAGATTCTAGAAAAATTAACTGAAATAAACTTGAGATTATTACATGCAATTGTGAAGTAACAACTATTAATAGGAAGATTTCAAGTACATTCCAAAATACTTCAAATATCTGAGCTGTAGTGCTATTTTTTACCAAAAGAAAAGCTTTATGCGAAGTTGTGCAATTATTTTGTACATTTTCCAGAGCATACTATCTTATAGTTCATAGCTGGTTTTATCTTTATCACCTCAATCTGCTTTCGGGAGCTGCAAAGTAAAATATGAATGCTTTCCTCTCGTATTAAGTCATAAAAGAACAATATTCTAAAACCAAATTTTCTGTTGCATGAACCTGTTTCGCATACCGTTAAATTCTATAAAAGACTTTTAACAGGGGTCATTATTTTACCACAGTGAAGTGTAGACCAGTAAATAGAACTATTAAAAAGCAATAAAACAAGTGTTAAGGCAGAGAGGAAAAAATAAACCGAGAGTTAGATTGAAATTGTTTATCCTTTCGAAGAAATTAAAGAAAGGGTTTCATCTATTTATACAGAGATTATGTGTTGTTGCCTTTCATAGAATTTCAACATCTTGCATAGAATTTCAACATCTACGATTATATTCAACATCTATGATATCATTTCATAGAATTTCAACATCTACGCGAGGCATTTTTTAGTACAATATATCACACACAACCAAGGATAAATTTTCAACAGCATGTCCTTGATGTTATTAAAAGAAATTAAATTTTTCTTGTAACTCTTTGTTTAACAAATTATTAAAAAATTATCAGAAATGTGCAAATGCTTTTTGTCCCATTGAATAATGTCCAATTTACACTTTGACAAATATCTTTTTAACGTGCAAGATAATCTTCCAATTTTTCTTAAAATGTTTAATTTGGGACTTACATTATAAAATTTTTATTAAAGTAAAAAGTGAAAATCTATGAGAATAAATAAAAAAGATGAAGGATTTACTTGCAAAATTGATGGAGATAGAAATCTGATAATTGAGGAATAAAATTGAGGAATCATAAAATGGCACCCTTGAAAGAAATATCAACAACTAAATAGTTCCGCTGGGCATATTTAACTTCAAATAATCACGTTGTTAACTTCAAATAATCACATATTTTGTTCCGTTTCAATGCTATATGGAAATAATATTAGAAGGACTTACAAGTTCCCTCGGTACATAAAGGGTTAAAATATGATTTTACTTATTTAAATTCCATTTTTATAAATTATTTTTAAACTAATGCGTTCAGAAAATGTTTAAATGAAAGTAAAAAACATAGCTCTTAAAAAATGAAATAATCACTTAATAAATAAGTCCGTTTCTATTTACAGATAAAAATACACTTATATAAGCTACATCAAAGGAAATAAAGTCAGAGTTAAAGACGTGAAAAAAGTGCTCAACATTTAACTCTTGAACACCTCTCATTACTCAACCAGCCTTGACTTCCAAATTTATCTGGAACAAAAACCCTTATAAACAATTCCGAAAGGAAAGATAAAATCCATTCGAAAAGAACAGAAGCCACCGATGACAAGGTTGAAAAATTCGAATTTCAAAATAGCGAAGAGAAGTGGGTTGGTAAAAATTTGCCTTGGAGGACGTCCAACGAAAGTATTAAACCTCCTACAAGAAAGATTCTGAAATAAATAAAAAAAATCTTTTTGAAAGGAGGACTGAAAGTACATTTATATGATATCTATATAGGTAGGACAAAAGGAAAGATTCGACACTTGTGTCGAATGTAGACCTTACCCGACGATCAGTTGGAAACGGGTAATGGCTGACAGGTTTTTATTCTATTCGATTTATTTGGTGCTTTGTTCTTTTTCTGTTCTTAACCAAGAACTGGGGGAGGACTCCGAGACGGTTTTCAATCACAAGGGTGGTTGCACTTGGCTGATGTAAGAGAGCAATTTTTGCACTTACTGTGTCAGTTGAGAAAAATGAGATGGTCTTGCGCTGGTAGATATGTGGTAATAAATATCGTGTATTTTTGTTCTTACTCAAAATGCTTAATCTAGCAGAATTGGAAATGGATAGAAAATATGGAAAAGTGTAAAAAAAGGTAAACTGTGTTAAAAAAACATATGTTTACAAATCGAAGATTGGGTTTAAAACTATATTTATTTTATAGTCTAAAAATAGGAAGTTTCAGAAATAGCTACTTTTTACTCTTTTGGCAATATTTGTTCAATTTGCTAGTTTTAGCAACTATAGTACTTTTTATTCATTAGTATTCTTATTTTATCTGATAGTTTAGTGTTCCTTAGCAATGAGTTTAATATAAAGGAATAAATAATTCTTTGCTATACCATAAGAACTAATTTTCTATAACACATTTAGAAGTAATTATTTTATTATTTGATCTTCATATTAAGAAGTAACTATTTTTCGCTTTAAATACACAATGAAGTAACTAATTTCCTATCAAACTATATGCTAAGAAATTAATTTTTCTACCGAATAATTGTTACTTCGAAAAAACTTTTTATTCATTTACCTTATGTATTTCATGGATGCATTATTATTTTTTTTATTTGAAACTCGGTGAAAAACAGCCGACTCAATTCTGAATTTACCATTATCAATTTTCAATTCCGTACTCTTGCAATTTTGAACCCAACCCTGAAGACAAGAGGACTCCTGAGTCATGCATTGGGACTGACTAGCCTTCGTGGATCCTCTAGAAATGCCTTCATAATTTTATTTTCATGGTCGGTTAATGACGCTTTAATTTGATCTTTTCCGAAAAAGAAAAGGCCTTTTTCCGATAAAATACCACATTATAAGTAGTAGCAAAAGAAAAAAAAAAACGTTTTTTCTTCAATTCATAAATTATTCACTCATATATAAATACATATGTATGAATGATATATATGTATGATTCATACACTATACATATGCATAATTTACACATATGTATTATTATTCATAATTACATCTGAAAAATTTATGCATATACGTATAATTACATCAGCATAATTTATAGATATGTATTATTATTCATAATTACATCTGTATGAATTGCTCATACATACATAAAATACTAAAATTATTCAGGATAAAATACAACATTAGAAGTAGCGGCAAAAATTCTTGTGAATGCAGATCGTATTTACAAATACTATTAAGGTTGTATTTAACAATGCTTGCAACTTATTCATAAATATTATTTCGGTCGCATTCATCAATTATACGCAGGTCATACGTATAAACAATAAAATTTTTATCTTTAATTACGATATAATTATATCATTTGAAAAACGATACTTGTATTCATTTATGAACCATCAGTTGACAGTAAAGAAATGTAATAACATTTTGTGATGAGTTTGAGAAAAAGAAAAGGAAAAATAAATTGACAATTTTTTCTAATCTCCAAAGTTAATAAATACTCATTTGTGTAGAAACTGAAAGCTTTATTAGATATTAAAAAGATGAAAGCGAAGAAAAATTGCTTTTCGCTTTTGCATTAAAGAAAAGGCAAAAGTGAGTGTGTCGCTGCACATTTTTACTTTCCGTTTAGTTAGCTGCAGAAAGATAGCTTCTCATACTAAGCACCAGCTTCGGTTTTTCATGATTTATAACATCGTTGAGTGCTAAACAAGTAAAAAACAGTTTTTTTTTTCAAAGCACGCCATTTTTTTACAATAATTGGATCATAATGATAACACAAAAAGTGACTAAACGGATAAAAAACATAAAATAAATTGCGGCTCATATTATTTTAAAAAAATGATATAAGTTGATAAATTATAAAATAATTGATAAAAGATACATTTAATATATCAGGCTTAATTATTGGGAGAAGGATCAAATTTAAAGGACTTTTTCATGGGGAGTTTGCCTTTTTAAAGTAAACACGAGACCCCACGACCCTGAGGTATCCTAAGTGACCTTAACACTTCAAAAAAAAACGTTTTTTTTTTTTCTTCTTCTTTCGTCAAATTTTTTTTTAAACACTGATAGGGAAATTAAAAAAATTAAAGGATTAAATTTAGAAAAGGGATTGATAAGATTTAAAATTGATTAAATAATTGATAAGAAATTTAGAATGGTTTTTCTTCGAACGAATATTGATTTAGTGTTTCATAACAAAATATACCAAGTAAAAAAATTGCGCTTTTAAAAATCAAGTACTCTTTTTAATGTAACAAAACAAATACAATTCATACTTTTTTACATTACTTCATTATTTTGTTTACTATAACTTTGCATTTTAATATAGTTCGATTTCATATTAGGCTAATCTACATTTATTTTAAATTTTATCTATTTTAATACAGCACTTTTTTTTAATTTTTAAAATTAGTCATCATTTTATTTATTAATTCATTATTGTGTTTGATGTTCTTGTCGTAGACCATTAAGGCAGTAGCATGTGAATGTTCTTGTTTTCCAGTGGCGCCATCTATTGCCCAGAATTCGACTTCTGCCACATCCATACGTCGCACCCGTTCATAGGGCGTACCCATTCATACATCCACAGATCGTAATTTCAACCTGAACCAGCGAATGATCAATCTCCAATCCAATACCCCCAGAGGTTTAATTTGTCACGGAAACATGGAGGGCTTTTGACCAGACAGATTTAACGTGCACTAGTCACCATTTACTACACGGGGAGTTTACGGCCGGCTGGATCAACATCAAACTTCCGTTCACACGGACATGAGTTCAGCACCCTACAAACCAGACTATCCCAGCCCTCCATTATTGTGTTTATAATCCCTTTTTAGTTATTTATATACACCACTTTTTATATTAATATCATATTTAGTATTATTTAAATATTGCATTTTCACTTTATTTCATTAAGTTCTTTATTATGATATTCATTGTTTTCATTGTGTTCATTGTTTTTACATTAGTTTGTTATTTAACGCTTCATTAAATTTTTTTTTTCATTTCAACATCGCATTTTTAGTAGACTATTTTGCTACGTCAGGAACATGAGGCATCACGCCATTTTTAATGTGTTGAAATCTTCTTCTTTATTTCATTAAATTTAAATGTTGAAAAAAAGTATTTACTCGCTGCCGTTAAAACTAAAATTTTTCAACAACAACATATCTGTAAGAAAAACAGTCGTAAAAAGTGCTGAAATCTAAAAACATAGATAAAATTCACCAACGCAGTAAACAGTTGGCAATGTAACTATTTAACACTAACTTCAGCAGAAAGATTTAAAGTAATGGGAATTTTAACACGCTTAAAAGCTTCATTCTCACAATGTTTGTGTGACATTATTGGCATTTCAGCTACTGATAAAAATACTTATTTCTAAAGAACTATGTTTTCATGAATGTACGTGCTTTTATTGACATTTTGAAGAGTTTTTCAGAAAAAAAGAAGTATTTTTACTCATTTTATTTTAAGAATTACAATTTTTTTTTATGAACAGTGCAATGCAATTTCTTCTAGTATTAAGATTGATTTCACTCTCAGAGCAAGTTTAACAATAATATCATGCAACAACCATAATATTGTTGACAAATTGTATTTCTAATATTATAGCGCAAATTAAATAACTTTCAATTTTATTGCATGACATTATACATAAATATATAACAGTTGTTGAACAGCCGGCCCAAATTTGAGTTTACGGCTACCAAGGTTCAATTCCGAGCGTTGTAATTTTGAACCTAATTCAGAAGACATGGGAACTCCTAAATGAAGTATTGAGAGAAATTTGTTTTCATGGAGGGCATATTGATGGAACTATGCATTAGCGTTACACGGAGAAGAAAACCACGAAAATCTCCCGCTATTAGCCTGACGGCAAGATGAATCTAACCCCTGATCTGTCTACCACTGAGATATTTTAAGTCAGTACTGTGGTCGGTAGGAGCCAGGCGCAGAATTTTCTGAGAGCAAATAAAAAATTTTAAACTTGCATAACCATTAACAACTTTTAATACTTTGTTCCAAAGTTATCTGCATGTAATTGTTTGACTTTTGGAATTAATAACTAGCATATATTTTTTATAAAGCCTATGCTTTTGAAATATACATTTTCAAACATTTACAATGATGTTAAAATAATCATGCGAAACTTTTTTCTTTGAACACTTACAGAAAGCAAAAATAAAAGTAAAGCAAACATAAAATCCGATTAGAAATAACGTTTGTTTCATTATCGCTTTTAAAATGCTTTCACTAAAAACTGTTTACAATTTTTTTAAGCTTTGATGCATTAATCATTTACTTATTCATAATTTCCCCTTCTTTTTTTTAAATTACAGCCGAGGGACTAAACGGCAACATGTTTAGTAAATTGGAAGCAACATAACATATTTAGATAAGAGCTTGCAAAACAAATTCACTAAACAGTATCTTTGAAAAGTGTGAAATATTTTCATCGTTTCATCACACTAATTAAGGCTGAGGCGAAAGGACTTAAATCACACTTAATCGGGATTTTAAGTACGGAAAAACTATTAATTATCGGCACAGATTAAATTTCAGGTTGAAATATTTAAGAAGAAGTATTTTTTTTTTAAAGAATTGATGCGAGAATATATTTTTGGGAGAAATGCTTGTTTTTAAGAACTGATGAAGGAACACATTTTTGGATTAAAAAGAAATGATGAAAGGATTTAATTTCAGGATTAATATTAATTTTAACGAAATGACTAAGGGATGTATTTTTGGAAAGAATATTACTTTAAAAACCGATGAAGATTTATATTTTTGGGATTAACATAAGACTTAAATCGCACTTAATCGGGATTTTAAGTACGAAAAAGCTATTAATTATCAGCACAGATTAAATTTCAGGTTGAAATATTGAAGAAAAAGAATTTTTTTTGAAAGAATTGATACGAGAATATATTTTTGGGAAAAATGCTTGTTTTTAAGAAATGATGAAGGAACACATTTTTGGATTAAAACTACGCTAAAGAAATGATGAAAGGATTTAATTTTAGGATTAATATTAATTTTAACAAAATGACTAAGGGATGTATTTTCGGAATACTTTAAAAAATGATGAAGATTTATATTCTTGGGGTTAACATCAGTTTTAACGAAATGGTGATGATTTTTATAGAAATGATAAACGGATGCATTTTTGGAATAAATACTGTAGTTACAATGAAAGGATGAGTACATATATCTGTTACTACTGGTTTAATAGAAATGAATTTAGTATAAATGGATTTTAATAGAAACAGGACTAACATTAGTTTAAAAGAAATGAACAAAGGATGCAATTTTGAAAATATTAGTATTTTTAAAGAAACTATGAGGAGAGAGATATCTGGGGACACATTTTTAGTTAATATTAGTTTTAAAACACACTGCCGGTGTTAACTAAATTGAAACTCATATGAGTGAAATAAGACACAAGACTATCAAGATGAAGTGAGTTTAACGAATTATTTCCTTATTGGAGTTAAATGTATGCCCATTGTTCTAACAATGTGCGGCAATAGATGATTAATAGAATTCTCCATTATGAACATATCTGTTTCCTTAATTTAAATTTTAAAGCCCTTCTGGTTTTCTTTATGTAGCTAAAGTAAGAGTCCTTGCGACTATCAATCAATGCTTATAATAATTAAAATTTGGTATTTACGGTTTGAATAATGAATAATATGTATTAAAATATATAATATTAAAATGTGTATTAAAATTTTTATAACGTAACTTGTCAAAAACGGCTGTTAATGCTTAATGTATCATACATAATACAGTTACCATTTATTAATCAAAATTGGCGAATAGATAAACGAATAGAATGTTTTTTTAAAATTTATTTCATTATGCTATTTCTAACTACGTAAAGAACGAAAACAAATAATTAATCAAATTGAAACTGAAAAGTTAGGCATTAAATATGTATAATAAAAAAACTAATAATCAAAATTATGTTTTATATTGTACTCAAAGAAAAAAGCAGGGTCGAAACTACTAGAATATGGATAAATTTACCGTTTTTCCGGTTCAATGGGAACACTTAGGAAATGATTTTGGACTATGACTACGATGACTACGCTTAGGTAATGATTTTGGTAAATTAAAAATAAAATATGGCTTTAAAATTTGGAAAATGTGGTACAATTTGATAATTTTATTAGAGACTGGCATAAAAACATTTATTCGGTTAAATTTACTTTTAAATATTTTATGTTACTAAATGTGTGGTAGTAAGAATTAAAATGCTGAAAACCTGAATAAAACGAATCTACAACTTCTTTCTCCAAATTATACATATTGTGAGTAATAGATAATTGGTTTTTAAGAAGATAATTAACTAAATACTTTTATGCATAAAAAAAGGATAAATAAGTTAAATAGATTAAAGATCTAAGCAAATTTATGAACATGAAAACTCAAATATTTTACTTTTACTTCGGTGATAAAATAAAATACCAAAAATAAACTTTTCTTTTTTTTTTCCTCCTTCAAAAAACTGTTTACCCTTTCTATGTTTTCTCCGAATTCCCAAGTTCACTGCTCTTTACTTAGGTTTTTTTCCTGCATAATAAATCAATTTATCTGCGAGGTTATTTAATTGGACGACAAGTGTTAAAAAACGAATGTGTGCGCAAAAAAATTCATACAAACTTGATAGATATGCATGCATTGTTAATAACGTGCATTCGATACACTTTTTAAATAAGTACATTGAATACACTATGCCTTAAATCAATGGATTTATTTAAAAGCAAAAACATTTTCAATAAATTCACTTTTTTAAAAGCAAACCAAGACGAATGCATACGCATTATTATTTTTAAAAGAACGACTAAGTAATATGTTTATTGTAGCTAGCTATTATACACTAACATCAATAACTCGCCAAAATTTTTTTTAACGCTTTTCCAATTAGACCTTAAGAAAAATAAAAGAATAATGAATTGAATAAATCTAGAGAAAAATAAAGCAAGCAAAATGGGAAAAAAAAGAGATAGATTGAACGATAAATTAGCTATGAAAAATAAATTCCTCCTTTCTTAATTTTTCAATGTTTTGGGGAAACGAAGCATTATAAACGTCTATAGAAATTTATTTTTGCAATGCAGCGGAAGAAAAAAAAAAGCCATAAATGAAAAATGGGCATTACTGCAGGTATTAAAATTATTGGTGCGAAAATATTTCTGGTTTTTTTTTTTTGCTCATTGTAAAAAAATGAAAATACGAACCACTTAATTTTATCGAATGGATTCAGGTCTGCTGCGTTTTCATCAGGCAGAAGATGCGATTAACTATAGGAGTACAAGATTTTAAAAAGAATTGTGTGAGAGATAAAAAGCATTGTTCCCGAAATCGGTTTCATTTTTTTATTGACACGTCGTTTACGCGTATGATCATCGAAGTAAATATGCATTTAGATCAAACAAAGAAACATAAATCAATTATTATATAGCAAGATCTGTTATGATAAAAAATAGCTTTTTGGAAACATTTAATTAAATAAAACGAAACATGTATTATACATGTATTAATTGAAGAGTTTTTTTAGTCATTCACTAGCTATATTTATTTTTCAAGCAATAAAGAAGTGCAATTATCAATACAGAAAGATAAAGTTACCATAGGTAGTTGCCGAAATCTGTAAAAATAAATACAGCCACGAACAAAACAATTTTGTTATTAATATCTAAAAAGATATATTTTAGAATATACAAATTTTTAATTTTTATCAATTTCTAAGCATGTTGAACAACAATTCCGTTCAAATTTGCAACGTAATTGATATTCGAAATTATTGTGAACGAACCACAATTCTGTTCAAATTTGCAATTTATTGATATTCGAATTTATCGTAAATGAATCACAATTTCGTTCAAATTTGTAACTTTATTGATATTTGAAGTTATCGCGTACATTGTCTTAATTATGATAACTTAATAATATGGTCCAAATTGAGAGGTCGCATGGCTAAATTTAACACTTCTTGCACAAAATTTAATGATATGATCCAAGGCACTAAAATTATGGTTTAATATTGAACCAATTTTTCTGAGAATAAACCAACTATTGTCTGGCGTCACTCCTTCAGTTTGTTACCAGTGAGGACTGGAACTCGTTTTGTGATGGTTAAGCAGTATTATGATGACAACAGAACTTTATCAGGTATTTATTTCATTAAGTTTCTTGACGAACAAAATATTTACTTGTGGATAAATGATATTAAATATTATAAGAAATTTAAAATATTTATTTGCTTAAATACTGTGCATCTTCCTAGGTTATCCGTCATGACACACACCAATAATATTAATAATAATTTTTAATATTTTATGATTTTGAATTTTATAACTTCCTATAATAATGAAATGGTTTTTGTAGGAAACAAAGAAAAAGAAAATCGCAAACTAATACTTTTGTTAATTTTTTCAAAAAAAAAAAAAAAAATATTAAAGTAAAATCATTAAAAAAATGCTCAGACTTAAAAATAAAAGAACAGTTGTTCATTTTACGTGTTTTCTAAATATAATAATTTAAAAAAATATATATATATAAAATTTATATATATAAAAAAATATATATATAAATATATACATTTTAAAAAATACATATATTTATATTTACACGAAGAAAAAAAATCTGGCAAAATTACCGTGCTGTGCGTTAATGACATTTCTGGTAAAAAAAAAAGCATAATTCTGGTAATAAAAAATTAAATATAAGTTACTTAAACCATTAATTTGGCAATTTTTGCTTTCATATTGTGACGGTTTACATAAAATTCTGGTTTTCAAAATTACATTTCTTATTACCATACTTTCAATTAAAATATTAAACTGATAATATATTTAACCAAATAAATGGTTTTTTATGCCATGCTCTGAGGTATCACTATAAAAATTATCAAATTTTACATTAAAAAAAATATGGTCAAAGATACCAGAATTACATATTCTGGTAGTTTTGACCATATTTTTTTTTTTGTCCAGAAACTATTGAAAATTAATTATTTTTACGAGTTTTCTAAAGTAAAAACATTGAACTAAAATAATATTTTAAGATTACTAAGAATCATTTCCACATATCCTGATAAAAAATTTGAATAGAGAAATGAAAAAGAACAGAAAAAAGTATTGGAATACGATATTTAAAAAAAAGAGAAAATCGGTATTGTGGATTGCCTGATATTTTGCATCAGTAATTTAAATTTTAAATCAGTATTTTAAGAAACTCAATACTTATAACAGTATTATGCATTAGAATTATGTTCATAATTATTTCCTGTTAATAGATTAGATAATAAGATTTTGAATTTGCAGTGCTGTGTGGGAGAACAAAACGATTGTGTCAACAGGAGTGACAAAGTTGATAATAACAAAATGTTGGCATCTTATTATGATTATAATAATAACCATGGGTCCAACAGTGAAATATCCCATTGTCTTTTTGAATGCTGCAGACATTTGGTATACAGTTGGATTAGTTAAGACATTATACCGGATTAAAAAATTCCAAATCAAATTACGGTAAAAAGTACCGACACTCAGGGTACCGGTACATTTTACCGTATGATTACCGTAAACAAAAACGCCTGATATACCATAATTTTCACAGTAATAACTACCGTAGAATCACTAAATCACTCTAATTAAGTAAATATTACAGTAAAATGTGCGGTGAAAAAAGGGATTTTATGGATGATGCACTTAAAATTCCGGTACTTTATACCGTAAGTTGATTCGGAACCTTTTACGGTGTACGGATCAGTAGAAACTTACAAGAAATTTATCGTTAATAAAGCTCCAAGAAAATTTGAATTTCTAATACTTAATTAATAAGCGTTATTAATTGGTTAAAATAAGTTCAATTGGAAGCTATCAAGATTATGTAAAGCAATTCAATTCAATGATATATAATTTATCTAATTTTGTAATGATAAAAATCTATTTCATTATACATGTGTAAAAAATGGCTAACAAGACTTACAGAATAATTTTTAATAAATTGCAACTATATTCACAAAACGTGCTAATGTGCTAGTCTGAGATATGTAAGTTTATGCTGTAAAAAAATCACGTAAAATGTACAGTTTTAAGCCCGCAGCTGGGTTGGTTGTGAAAAAAACTGTAAATTTCATGAAGTAAATCCGTAGTCTCAACAGTTCTTTACCTTACAAAAAACAATTTTTTTTCCGTAAAAATGACGAAGAAAGTCCGTAATCAAACTTATTTTTTACCGTAACCAAACAAGTTTTTACGATAAAAATCACAAATAAATCTATTGTCCCAACAGATTTATACCATATGGGATCAAATTTTGTTTGTTGAAAGTTAGTAAATCTGTACTCGCCCCAGATGTGAATACTTCGCGCCGGCAGAATTTGTATCAACCAGTCATTGCTGGGTTCAAACCAGGGTCACTTCGTTGAAATAATTGTATGAATTTAACAATGAAGTTGCATCGCAGTTTTATTTACACTATGTTCAAAACCATAAAGTAATTGCTAAAAAGTATAGAAAATAATAGTATAATGATAGGAGAAAAGGTAAATTTATATTACGGAACGCAACAATGCACTAGAATTTCAACTGACGATTTTGATGTGTTTGTGATTAGGGTAAAAAACGGAGAAAAAAAGTCTGGTCTACAACACCGCTTTAAATCGTTAAATATACTGAGAAATTCTAAAAATTTTTTTACAGTGTAGAAAGCATATTAAAAAAATTAAACAAGTGAAAAATAGAACTTAATTCAGCTTATATTGGCGTAGAAAAGAGTTTTTTTTACAATAATAAAAAAAAAAAATCCCTTTATTTAAACTATAGAACATCAACAAAGCTAAGAATGTTCGCTTTGACTTACGGAATTTCCTTGACGATGATTACCGCTGCTCGGGGTATTAGCCACAGTATTCAAAGTATTGGTGGATCCTGATTTTTTCCTCAAGGGAGACATCAAAACTTGATAGAGGAGGGATTTTCTTCGTCGGGAGCGGCGGTTCGGTGGGGTGGTAGCTGCCCCTGACTGTTGTCCTCCCCCCGAAGAATCTGTCGAAGATGAAGATGAACTGGAGAGCACCGCTGTCTGAGGATGATGCTGAGGATGCAGAGGAGGTTTCTGATTCAGCATTTGCTGCTGTTGCTGTTGGAAACGTTGGGATTGTTGCTGTTGCTGTGGATCGCGATATTGCACCACGCCTTGAAACATGTTTTAATTGATTATCTTTATATCACTTTCATTGAAGAGATGGGAGTAAATCCAAGGTGGACATCTTTAGAAGACAAACAGCAGTATGTTTAAAAATCACAACGATATCGTTGGATTGAATCCTTGTATAAAACACCAAAAACTTGTAATGTTTTGGCAGATATGTTATAGAGTAAACAGGGTATTTTCATGGGCATTATTATTATCATTGATTTGTTAACATTTTGGAAGAAATATCATATGTTTTTAAATTACTTTGAAAAAAGGCATTGCTTGATAATCGTGTAAAATTGTATTTCTTTTTGAAATTGTCTGATAATTAAACTAATTTATTTATAATGTGTATAATGTGTATAATACGTCATCACTTTTTTAGAGAATGATGCTTAAGGTTTGTAAATATCTGGTATGATTTTTTAGACTTTTATATTTACTCAAAATTTAAAACCTAGTTAGTCAAACAAAAAATCAGTAAAAAATTTTTTATTTAAACATTCACAAATTATAAATCTTGATAATGCATAGAATTAAAAAAAACTGTATTGTTTCTTTAAAAATAAAACTAATTTAATCAATTTTTAAGAAAAAATAAAACTACTTGTAATACATATTTTGAATGAAAGTTTAGGAAAACAATTGTTTTAAACTACTGTAAACTGCTTTTATAAAGTAAAATTTTGAATGAAAACTTGCAATACGAAAGAAATTGGTTTTATAATATTCAAATATGTCAACTGTTATAATTTCAGATAATTAAACATGATTAAAATGTAATTCATGAACTATAAAATTCAATTTTTAATATATTCCAACCATCTATTTTATAACGAACATAGACTTATTTAAAGTGACTAACATGAATATAAGTTATAATTTTTGTTTTTCAAATAAATTTAAGAATAAGCATGCTAATTATATTGAAATGAAATTTCACTTTTCATTAGCTTTATTCCACAAAAACAACAAGATTGTTATCCAGTAAGATTAAAAAGCACACAGCACATAAATAGCACTCAAGCACCCATCCTTATTTTTTATGGACCGAGGACCCCAAGGGGAACATGACACATTTCCCCGGGGGTCCCAAATGGGCACTATTTTTAGCGCTCCGTATTCCTTCTGAATATTGTATTTGCAACAAAGAAACACAACTAGTAAACATAAACAAACCAGCACAACACCTTGTTGTGCTGTTGTCAACCATGCACAAATAATTCGAACTCCTTTTCCCACCGTGTGTTAAATCTAAACAGGCACACACATTCACTAGGCACCTTTAGTGCACGCGCCAGAAGAATCTTTTACGGTCGCACAGGTCTTCTCTTTTCGTCCAGGTTGTCAAGGGAACAGAGGCTGGGGGTGGGGAGCCTGCGCACTGCGCAGGGAAGGGTCAATCGGACCCTACAGCGCAGGGAGGTAGGTGGTTGACTAGCGCCTTCCACAGGCCGACATGAAAGAAGTGGAAATTTTGTGGGAGATGTTGTTTTATCGTAAATAAACGAATTATAAATGTAAGGGTGGATAGTATGAACGCCTCCCCCCTTTCGAACACTTACGCAAAGGTGGGTGTGTTATTTTTGGATGCTCTTCAGAGAACGATGAAAAGAAAATATTTCTCTTTTCCAGCTAGTTTCGCTGTAAGTCAAATCTGGAGCGATATGTGTATGAAATTTAATAAAGAATGCCAAATAATAGCCAAATGGGGAAATCGATAAAATAATTGAATAAATATTCGGATTCGTTTTTTGCGAGAAAGCACAGCAAGTTAAATTATTTATTTCTCTAGAAAAGAGGAGGATATTTATTTTTTAATGTTGCAAAATAAATTAAATGAATAGAACATAATACAAGAAAAAAGAATATTTGCTGCACAAATTAAAATTTGTTCTTTTGGCGAGTTTCCTAAAATAAATGTTCAAGTAAAATATTTTTTCATGATTACTAAGAAATATTGTCATATCTTCAAGAAAGAATTTTACGCGAGAAATGTAAAAGAACAAGAAAATGTATTGGAATGCAATATTTAAAAAAAGAAAGAAAAAAAAATGATATTTTGGATAATCGACTGTATTTTAAACAAGTATTTTTTTTATTAAAAAACTCGATACTTTTAACAGTTGCGTATTAGAATTATGTACACGTGTTTCTTTTAATGTTATTAGAATAGATTTTAAGATTTTGAAACTGCCGTACTTTGTTTGAAAACAAAAAGGTTGTGCCAACAAAGGTGACTCAATTGTTGATTGCAAAACCTTTGTGTCTTATTATTAATAAATACCATGGGTTCCACTGGAATGTATACCATAGGGTTTTTGAATTTACCATAGGTTTAGGAGTATGCTGCAGACTTTTGGAATGCAGTTGGATTCGTTAGCACTCTCTTGGAATTGGTAGCAACTTACAAGAAAATTATTATTGAATGCTTTAAACTTCAGCTCTGAGTTGTTATGGCACAGGGGAGAGAGCATTCGCCTTCCAATGAGGTGAACTGGGTTCCAATCGCAGCGATAGAATTCCCGATAAGACTTCCGCATCCGGCTTGCACTGACCACAGTGCTGACGTAAAATATCCTCAGTGGTAGATGGATCTTGCGTTAGAGTCCCCTTGCCGTCAGGCTAACCGTGGGAGGTTTTCGTGGTTTCCCCTCTATGTATAAGCAAATCAGGGTTAGTTCCTTAAAAAAGTCCTCCACGAAGGCAAATTTCTCCCACAGGGTGCGCAGACAGATTTTTCAACAAAAAATAAGCAACTTTTAAGTACTTTTTGACACTCGAAAAAATATTTATAAGCACTTTCCAAAATAAAAAAAAAAATCATAATTAGGAGCTGTACAGGAATAAAAATTTTTTTTTTCATCGTTTAAAGTTCTTAATTTATAAACATAAAATCAAGAAAATTCAAAAACATTTTCAAAGAATTTACATAATCATGATAAAATAACTAGTTTCTGAAAAATACTGCAGAGAAAATTGCGAAAAATCATGCACTTTTTGTAATTTAGAACGACAATCGACACGGCAAGGAAAAAACCTCTTTCTAAAATATAGAAAATTAAGTACTTTTTACAAACATCAAATAAAAAAAAGTACAGTTAAGGGCTTTTAAAAAACGTAAATCAAAAATAAGCACCTTTAAGTACTATTTAAAAACGCTACACATCCTTCTCTCAATACTTGATCCAGGAGTTCCCTTGTCTCCTGGACTAGGTTCAAAATTACAAGGCTACGGCGTTGAACATTAGTAGTCGTAAACCCAAAAATTGGATTGGCTGTTCGACGACTCTTATGAAATGAAATAAAACTTAAGTTCTAGAGCCGCGGTGGATCAGGGGATAGAGTATTCGCCTCCCAATGAGGTGGACCAGGTTCGAATACCAACGGTGACTGGTTGATACTAATTCTGCTTCCGGCGCTCACCGACAAGAGTGGAGACGTAAAATATCCTGAGTGGTAGACGGATCATGGGTTAGGATACCCTTGCTATAGGGCTAACCGTGGGAGCTTTTCATGGTTTTTCTCTCCGCATAACCCAAATGTGGGTTAGTTCCAACAAAAAGTTCTCCACAAACTTTACATCGTTCCAATGTTTTATCTATGAGTTCCCCTGTCTTCTGGGATGAGTAAAAAATTTCAAGGCTACGGAGTTTAACGTAGATAGTCGTAAACTCAGAGTTGGGTCGAGAGCTGTTCAGCGCTGGTTATAAAATAAAATAAAATATGTTCCAAGATCATTTGAATTTCTAACATTGCATTAATAGATGTTTTTTGATAAGTGTTTAAAATAAATTCAAATAGAAGCACTCAAAATATTAGGAGTAATTCAATTCATATACTGCATTAGAAAACAAATTTTTTTTCGTTTTCCGTTGAATAAGATTTTTTTAACAGAGTTTTGATAACTTGAATAGGATACATACTTAGATCTTTTCTTTTAAAGTTCTTAATGTAGCAAAATAAAATAAATAATAAAAACAAAATATAAGAAAAGAATATTTTCTCCAGGAATTAAAATATTTTTTGCTGTTTCTATAAATAAATTTGTAAGAAGATGAAAGAGAAAATGTTAAAAAATACGCAAATAAACAGAATGTGATTTCTACTTATAATAATAAGGTATAAAAGAGAAGAGCTAGCGCTTTATAATCCCTCAACCAATGACTATTTGCAACGTTTTTTTTTTTTAAAAAGGAGAATATATTTTGAAGGACATCTCCGTAAAGAAAATTTAATTAATTTTATTTAAAAACGAAGTAGATTTAATTAATTTTAGCAACTGCTATTTCTTTTTCTTTAAATTTCGCTTTGCTTATTTGAGATAAATCAGAGATAAATGGAAAAATATGTATTTTAAGATAATATTTTTTGCGCAGAATATTTTTTAGTGTATATATTATCTTCAGTGTAATAATACTGAAAAAAAAAACAAACAATTGAGCCTAATTTGTAAAAGTCGAAAAATTTGACTTTTTGGTGAAGCTGACCCGCATTTGTGATGTACGGAAGGAAAAGCCACGAAAAACTCTCACAGTCAACCAGACGGCAAGAGGATTCTTCCCATGATCCGCTACCACTGAGCATATTTTCTGTCAGCACTGTGGTTGGTCAGTGGAAACGGGAAAAAGTTAAAAAGCGAAGAAACTGGATATGAGTATCATTAGGCATTGTAACTAACATTTAAGTCTTTTAAACCACTTTCCTCGTTAGTGATTAGACAAAATCGGATAATATGTTTTCAAGTTACAATATTAATTTGCGGCTCCTAATAAATAACCCTTCCTTGACTTTTGTTTCTAGTTATATATTAAAAGTGGGGATTTTAAAAGACCTTGTACATAAATATACAATTCAATATACACCACCGAATAACAATAATTTTAATGATAAACATATAAACAAAGCGTGTTCAAATGTGTCTAATATCAAAATCATTATACCGAAAACAAAAAAAAAACTTAAGAGGGCGCTATATCATAGGAGAAATATCTCGTGGCAAATTCTTCTATTTAAGTAATTTAAAATTAAAATTACAGAAAAATTAACTTCAGGTACAATTAAAGAAAACCATGGAGCTTCAAATGATGAAATGTTTTGTAAAAATATCAAAATGTGAATAAATTATGATAGGATTACGTATGAAAAATATCAAGAATTATAATAGGATAACGCATCAAAAATATCAAAATTAATTATGGTAGGATTACGCAATGAGGAAGTAATCCTGCAATAACTTATATGCATTTTATACAATCTAACTATGCAAATACATAGATATAAATTATTGCAGGTTTACTTCCTAATTATGTAAACCTGCCATAATTCTTGCATTTTGATAATTTGAAAAAAAAATTTCCGTATTTGAAACTTCAAGGTTTACTCTAGTTTTTTACCTGGACTCACTTTATTCTAAACTGTAAATTTAAAACTACCAAAAGCAGTGAAATAGAATTTAACACAAAAATTTTCTCCCGCGGCACCTCTTAATAAGCAATAAACGCAAGATATCCTAACTTTCAAAGATTTACAGCATGGCTATTATGCAACTACAAGCATAAATGTAACGGCAAATCTCAGAAATCTCGCTGCAATAGAGTCTTGTCAACGACAGCAGGGGGGCACTCTGCATAATTTCGGCTCATTATCTGCAACGCATTTGAGTCGAATCAGGAAACGTCATAACGGCAATTACATATGGTAATGAGGTACCCACGCGAATGCAAATCGCCGAGTCTTCAGCAGAATCGGACAAAATCATCAAAGAGCTGGAATGGCGAGAGATTTATAGATGGTACTTCTCTCTCGAAATTCAACCTGCAAATCAAGTAATCTCAGATGATCGGCATTCTTCGGCGATTTCCGAAAACATTTTCCAACATTTACGTTTCAATAGAGACGAAAGCGTACCGAAATATTACTGCCAGTTGATTGCGGATCTTTAAATATCGACTCTACTTAATGAATGTTAATTTATTGGGAAAGAGTCCGAATTTTGATTACATTTCTTTAGAGTTACATTTGAAGCGATAATTTGCTAAGATACTTTAAGGAAATGCAAATGAATGAGAAAAGCAAACGGTAATTAGAATAATTTATTGTAGACTAAAATAAAACCAGTTTTATTTTATATATAAAAAAATGGCAGTTGAGTATAATAATACATAACTCTTTAATATAGCGGTTAGAGTAATTTTCAATTTAGTTTAGCTGTAATACTCGTTTAAATCTTAATTTAGTATGGTTGTAAGATTTTTATAAAATTCTAATTTATTAAAGCAGTAAGAATCATCAAAATGTTAGTACAGTAGTAAGATTTCATTTAAACTTTAAATTAGATAACCTATAAAATTGCTTACGATTATTTACTGAACGTTTAATTTAGTATAGCTGTAAGATTCGCTGAAACTTTAATTTAGCAACGGTTTATTAACTGAGGGTGTAAGATTCCTCTAAATGTTAATAATATAGGAAGAGTTCATTTAAACTTTAAATCAGAATAGCTGCAAACAATTAAGTATGCAACTGAACTTTATCTTAAGCTTTAAGATTTGTTGAAACTTTAATTTAGTAGGAGCAGCTGTAAGATTCGTTTAAATGTTAGTACAATAAGATTTTACTTTATTGAAATATTCAATCAGAAAAGCTGCAAAAGCTTGTTTACGCCAATTAAGTATACAGCTGAACTTTTAATTTCAGTATAACCTTAAGATTTGTTGAAATTTGGTTTAGTAACGGTTTATTAAGTGTAGCTCTAAGTGAAGTTTCGTTTAAATGTCAGTGTAGTACATCTAAACGACTTAATCAGTTTATGTGAATTTAATCAAGCAATTGAATTAATTATATATTAAATCAAAAAAGCTGTAACAAAATTTGAACTCAGTAACGCTTTATTAAGTGTAGTTATTAAATTAGTTTAAATCTTAGTACAATAAGATTTCAATTAAACATTAAATTAAAATAGCCGTAAAAGTTTGTTTACGTCAATTAAGCATACGGCTAAGCTTTTAATTTAGTATAGCTTTAACGTAAGTTGAAATTTTAATTTAGAAACGAATTATTTTTTGTAGATCCAAACACTGGGGGTCGGCTGACCACCTGACTGAAACTTCTGCCCTTGCACCCCAGATCCCAAGGTCAAAATGTAGAGAAAACAAGGAAAAAATTACAGAACAATGAAAGAAAGGGAAAAAATGAATGAAAAATATTAATAAAAATAACAAGAAACCGGAAAAAAAATCTGAAGAAAAGTACAAAAGTTTTAAAAAATTCCGAAAAATAAAAAATATAATCTTTTCATCAGCTCACACGATTATATCCACAAAAAAGAGTGCTTTCTAATATTGTATCAATATAGCCAAAGCAAAATATATCAATACAATAGTGTGAGGAGCACTCAAAAAATTACAACAAATAATAATAGAACACAATAAGTAAAAATATCACGTAAAAACAGAAAATGAAACATAAAGAAAAAACAGAATAAAACATGAAATAAAAAAAGCGAGTAGCGAATTCAAATGAACTTACATGAACGGAAAATTTTTCAAAAATGATTAAAAATTTTTTCGTAACAGGATGTTCGTCGTTTTGTTGTTTTTCTTAATTTTCTTCGTATTTTTAGTATTTATTTACGAATGATTTTAGTATTTATTATTTATTTATGAGTATTTATTATAATGAATGAATGTAATAATGTATGCAGGTATTTTTGGTACATTTAAAGTTAAAAAAAAAAAAAAAGACAGAATGAAAATCACTGCATGTCAACATTAGTTTAGATGTTTACCTTTGTTCAATCAATCAAAAGACTCCCTTTGTTCAGTTTTCCTTAAAGAGCTAGCAGGGTTTCAATCAATGCCAACAACTTGCGTGATAATATGTCAAAAGCTGACAAAGAAGGTCGATTATTTCATTCTTTTAAATAACAAATTGTGGCCACTCATCTTAATGTCGATTACTTAAAATTAAATACACACTCTAGAGTCTAACGATATTTGAAGTATACTTATTCAAGAACTATTTGTATTGTATTGTATAAAACCAAAAATATATATATAAAAAAATAATAGAGATAAAGCGAATCCACCTTATTAAATGTGATTAACAGAAACAGTTTAAATGAATGAAAATGAACACATAAAAATGTTCTCTTAAAAAAAATTCTTCGTGTGACCATAAATGCCGCAACTCGCATAATTTCAACTACTAGTTGTCCGATAATAATCTTTTTAATCATATATTTTAAGAAACTTTGTAAGAAATACTTATTGAATATAGCCATACAAACCTATACATTAGGAGATAGAAAATGAAAATTTAGAAAATAAAATAAAAATGAAAATGTTATCAAAATTTAGCGAATAAGTATCGAGTTCAACCAGTGTAAAGAAAGTTAAAATCTTCAAAATTAATTAATTAATTAATTTAACTCAGTGGTTTTTTCTATTTGTTATAGAGTAATAGTCATTACGGAATATCCTGTAAAATTCATGTATAAAAACTATTTTAAGAATATATCAAAAAAAAAAATTCCTTTATAAAAGCTTTTCTTTAAAGTTAATTATTTTTTGCAAAGATTTGGCTAAATACTATTCGTAACCAACTTTTAGTTTAAGTAATACATTTTTAGAAAATAATAAAAAAAATTTTTTTGCTAAAATTCTATGATTTTAAAATTGGTAGGATATTGTAGAAATGCCTCTTCTGCTAACTTTTTTTTGTTTGTAAGATTTATAATAATAAAAAAAAAAAATTAAGAACTTGTATGTCTCTCTTATAACTCCAGAGCCCTTTTTCTATCTTCTTGAAATTTGGACAGTGAGTGAAAAGGGTAATTTTAGCCCCAATTCTAAAAATCGGTAAAAAATTTCAATTAGATCGTTAAGGAAGATGTTCGAAAAACGTGATTTTTTAATTGGTTTGAAACTCGCCATTGATAAAAATTAAACTGCAGATTATTCTGTTTTTTTCTTCTTTTTTATTCTTTTAACCAAATATTTTAAAGATAACCATTGATGTTTGCTAGCTTAAAGCTCTAATGAAAAAGTTGAGTTTGTTACATATTCTTTAACATTTAATTATTTTTCATTCGTTATGTCAGATAAACTCAAGGTCTAATTAAACACAGACGAACTACCTCAGTAAATTAGTATTTGAAAAGTTATCTGAAACCACGTGCTAATTTCGTTCAAAGTTATACTTTAAAAAGGTGTTTCCATAAAACTGAATAATTGGGTATAATATGAAAAAAACACAACTACTTCGATTTAGTAGGAACAACATATGACGCAATGCTAAACGAATGGAATTTAGTTGTTGTTTATTTAGTTATTGTTATTAGTAGTTGTTGTTATTTGGTTTAGTTGTTGTTGTTTATTTAGTTGTATTTAGTTTCAATAACTTTTCTTTATAATGCAATAAAATCTGGCTAGCAGCTATTTAAACGATCGAACACTTCGTTTGTTTATTTGTGGCTTGAAGTTAGGCTCGCAGAAAATGCCGTTCATGGGTTAAATTTAGTAGGAACAACACAACCTGTGACGTAGGCTATATTATACCCAATTAAAAAAAAAAAAAAAAAACGGAATTTGAAAGATAAAAAAAAGTAACTTACATACAGAAAAGAAAAATTAATGGAGAAATAGTACTAATTTGTTCAGTGGAATCGTGGAAAATCACCTTACTATTATTGACGCTAATGATGCTTATTTAATTTTGATAATAAGTACTAATTGAAATAAAAAGCAATCCATGTATGTACTAAAAAAAGAGCAAAGTTAATATAAAGAAGGTACTTATCAGCTTGGGTGAACCGTAAATTTTTTTTTTGCTATTATTGACGCCAATAGTGATTAATTTTGGTAATCGATACTAACTGATACAAAAAGCAAAAATAATGCTGAAATGGTATTAATTTATTTGAGAGAAGTGTGAAAAACGCCAAACTATTATCGTCGAAATCATGCCCAATTTTAGAAATAGGTACTAACTAAAACAAAAACTAAGCTATGTACTAAAAAAAGTATAGTGAAATAGTACTATTTCATTTAGGAGGAAGGTTATACCATTTTTGAGGTCGATATGCTCACTTAATTGTGGTAATGGTTACTAATTAATATAAAAAATAAACTGTGCAATATAAAGCAAAATTAGCGGAGAAGTACTAATTCCTTCAGGAAAAGCGTTAAAAATCGGCTTACTCTGATTGAAGCCAAGATACTTGATTAATTTTGGCAATAGGCACTTCAGGTATTATGGTAACTGGAGTATTTTAAATAGGCGCCAAATATATTAATATAGGTACAATATATTAGCATAATTGTTACCTATGAAACCAGTATCAATACTGTCCAGTTTTAATGTAGAAAGAGGCTTAGAGAAGAGGAAAGATGGTTTATGGCTCTTCGAACTGGACCGAAAAGTACTGGAGAATATTACTTGATTGTGATAAATTTTGACTATTATGAGCTAGCCTCGAACAAAAACATCATGCAAAATGACATTGGATACAAGTTAATTTTTATTTTGATGATGTTTTGCAAGGAGAAAATTACTTGATTGAGATAAATTTTGACTATTATGAGCTAGCTTCGAACAAAAAAATCATGCAAAACGACATTGAATACAAGTTAATTTTTATTTTGATCAAGTTTTGCTTAATCTGTTTACATAAAGCCGCAAATAAGGACAAAATGTATTATAAATCAAAAATATTGGAATTATTTTAGACTTATTAATTTCGTCTGTTGTAGCTATTTTAAATTAAAATCAATTTTTTTAAAAAAAAATTGATAATTCACTATAATTATTCTAGTTTAAGAATAAGTTAATAATATTCATTGTTCGTAAAGATTATTTATATATTGTATTGCATAAATGTAGCGATTTCATTAACTACAAGAAGTCGATAAATGCCCTTTTATTGACGTTTTCAACATGTTTAACACCTATAACACTTCCTTTATTTCAGAAATAAAATATGTAAAAAAATGTTTATACTTGTAAAGAAATAAATCTACAAAATTGCTTGCATTAGTAAGCAATGAAAGCAAAATACAGTAAACACGAAATTCTTTTTTAAATATTAAAATGCTATGCTCTGAAGAAAAAATCGATAATCGAAAACCATCAAAACATTAAAAGCAAAATATCCTTCCATTATTGGAAGACATGAAGGCTTTAAAAATTCATTACATCCATGCAACGTCACAAGTAATGACTTTAAAGATAATGCCCAACTTTTTTTAAAGTTTGTAAATTAGAAATCGTTGTTTATTGTTCGATTATTCACGCAAAACTGCTCAATGTTTTAATGTCGAAGCATAAAAGCATGAAATAATACAATGAGTACGTAAATATGGAGAGCAATTTTAAACATAGAACAATACAACTTTGTAATAATTATCATTTAGTCAAATGATTTTCACGTTAAAGGCTTTAAATTCTTCAGTTACTTAATAAATAATTAATGATATTTCAACAACATTTGTTTTACACATGAATGAACCTTTACTATATGAGAGAAGAAATTATCAGTGGGAGAGAATTTTCATTGTAGGCTTATAATTAGACGTTATAAGTTCAGTTTGTTCGGAATCATTTATAATTTGTAGTGACTTTAATTACAATTTGTAGTGACTTTAATATATTTATTATTAGTTATGATTATGTGGTTATGGTTATTTAGTCCTCATTAATTTGTAATGCAAAAATTAGAAAAAGATTTGAAAAAAAGCAAAAATCATATAAAACAGTAAAAAGAGAGAGAGAGAGAGAGAGAGATAGAGAGAGAATGTGAAAAAGGAAGAAAGAATATGGTTAATTTGATATGGATAAAAATGCGTTGTTTTGCCTGTACAATCTAACTAAACAGTCACTAAAATGCCAGCTAAATGTCACCTAAACAGTCACTAACAGCCATCTTAATTACTGTACCGCTTGGGAAAAATATTTCCACACTGAAAAAAAAAGTATATTCTAAACTACTATTGTTAAAACTACAGTGTTTCTGGCTCTATGGGAACACTAAAAAATCACGGTAAGTTTTACAGAAGCTCTTTGGTAATGACTGTTGGTAAAATTAACAAGAAATTATGATTCAATTACCATGCTGTTTGGTAGTAAATGTGGTAAAGGTTGATAATTTTATCATGCCACCTTAGAGCATGACATAGAAACCGTTTATTTGGTTAAATTTACTTTTCAGTCTCGCATTTTTTACTAAATATGTGGTAATAAGAACTATAATTTTGAAAACAAGAACAATTTCCGGTAAATCATTACCATACGGGCGGGAAAATTACCAAAAAACTGGTTTAAATATCGTATGTTTTGGTTTTATTACAAGATTTGTAGTTTTCTCTACCAGAAATGGCATTACCATACAAGTACGGTATTTCTTTTCAGAATCTTTTTCTCCGGGCAGAATTCAAAATAATTGATAATCAAAACATCTGCTTCTGTACTTATCAATAAGTAGAGAAGCAGAACAACTTTCTCACAAACATTGTCTATTTACTCCAAATCCTTTAATTCTTAGATAATCCTTTGAATAAATAAGAGAGTATAAGAGTATTGCGTTTAAATAGGTTCTCAAAGAAATTTCAACTGAACAATATTTAAAGATAAAAACATGCACACTTATCTCACGAAGAATCGATACTAGTTCTAGTATTTACTACAATAACAGATTGAATTAAATTTCGTTAATAACTAAATCTAAAATAATATTGAATATTAATAAATACTCGGAATTAGTTTATGTGCATTGTAATAAACATCAAATTAGTAAATTACTTAGTTTTAAAATGCTGTTTCGAAAAAAAAAAATACCAGACATTTATTGGAAAGATTTAAATTGAATAATTCATCACGAAAATTTTTAACTGTTTTCTTTAAAACTATACACGACTTTTAATTCCTACTATAATTAGGATTAAATATTTGAATTTTTAAAACTGAGCAGTTTAAAGCAAATAAGCAGATATTTTTTACAAAAAATGGTTCATTTACTTCAAATATGTCTTAGTGTAAAACATTTAACTCCTTGAAAAACATTTCAATAATTAAAAGAGAAATAATTCTTTTTAAAGAAGTATTCAAACAAACACAAGCTTAACTCCAATTCTTGAAAAATGAATATTCATCCTTCAAAATCAGATGCAATAGGAGGAAAACAATACTTCGCGATTGGAGAGATTTTTTCAGATAAAAATTAAATCTCTCAAATAATTAACTCTAATTTAATATTCAATATTAATAAAGAAACGAAATGAATTTATGTGTACTGCTATGTTTATTGGATTAGGGATTTATTCAATCTTAAAACACACTATAAAAAATTACTTTGCAACGTTAACTTTTTTTATTGGGAAGATATAAATAAGTTACCATATCACGGATTAAATCAAATGCGAACAAACGTTTGCATTTTTAACTGTAGGAAGTTTAAAATAAATAAGCAGAACTTTCTTTATCTAAAATGGTTTATTTACTTCAAATACATTTTAGTGTAAATCCCTCTTAAGAAAACCTTTCAATAAATAAAAGAGAAAGCAATTCTTTTAAAGAAGTACTCAAACAAGCACTAACTTAACAACACTTCGATACTTTTTTTTAAAAAAAGTATCTACACATCTTTTACAAAAACAGAAGCAGCTGAAAGAAAAGCGATACTTCGTGGTAGGCGAGAATTTCTCAGAATATAATATCAATTTTCTTCCTGTCAATGGAAAAAACTTTAGTCCTCTTTTATACACAGTATTATTGATTTTTCCATGTCCCAAAAGATAGTACAAAACTCGATACAAAACAAAATATTTTCTTTTTCACATTCTATTTCCTGTTAACCGTCTTTTGTAGACCTGGAAAAATAACGTTTAGGTCTAAAGGAATATAGTCGAATTAGAAAGGAATTTCAACTGCAATAAAATGCCGTTTATTTTTCTGTTGAATGATCTGTGAAAAGTATTTTGGCGACATCCCTAATGTTGGTAGAGAAAGTTCATTTTGCGTTAACGGTTTTTAAATGCGGAGTTGAGTTGAAAGAATTTTAATTGAAAAATCGTCTGCCGTGACACGGAAGTAATGGATTATTTAGAGGTTGAAATGAAGACTAATTTTTATTCTTTACTTTAAAAAGTAATTATAACTGGACTTGCACAGATACAGAATGAATTTTTCAGAAGAATAAAAGGATTTTGTGTGCAAAAGAAATCAACAGGAATATCTTGCGGTAATAAAAGTTTGTTATTTCAGCTTGGTTTAATTTTCGTTTTAGTGCACTACTTCTGCAGTGCATGGTGTGCCATATAAAACAAACGCAATTACTTGCTGTTTGCTTTAAACTTTTCGAAAAAATTCTCTTACAGAAGCGGCTAAATTAACTAAATAAATAATAGTCAAGAACGAATTAGTTTCTTAAAATTAGTTTTCTTTAATTTTTTCCAATGAAGATTGTTAATGCATTAAAACTGAATAAAGGATAGATATTTTGGTCTTTTGGAAAAATTAGTTCCTGTAATTCATATGCTTTTGGATTAATCTGGAGCGAAAAATTGCAGTTTGGATTATTGTTTTTAATATCTTTCGTAATTATAGTTTAAAAACATATGCATGTACTGAAAATTTAATAAAAGGAGATTATTAAAGAGTATAAACTAGGGCAGGGGTTTCCAACTTGCACGAGGCCGGGGGCCACAATAAAAAACACAAATCAAATGGCGGGCCGCAACTTCGTCAAAATTTTACGTAGGACTCATTTATGTTTGAAGGAATATTAAATATTACTGTCAGATTCTTACAAAGTTGCACAAAACAAAAGTATTAAATTGCAAATTTAAATAAGAAGTAGATTTTTAAAAATATTTCATTGCTATTAATATAATTTTTAAAAATATTAAATAAATTATAAAAATTCGGACTACAATAACTTTAATGTGCGCCTATGTATTAAACAATTAGTGTGCAACAGACATCTAATTGTTTGTCTGCCGCAACCACCAGAGAATAGATATTTACATTTAAAATTAACAAATGTGTCTGTAAATATTTTCGTCTTAAATGAGTGGTTTCAAAAAGTTAAATCGGAGAATATCTTCAAAAATTTCTGTTTGCACATGCTAATTTATATTCACAAAATACAAAAAAAATGAAATAAAAAAGAGCAACATACACAATTATTTTTGTATTTTAATAAATAATTTCTTGGATGCAAAACCCCTGAAAAAATTTTTTTTGCACCGTTGGTATGTTAAATTTCACAGAAATGAAGAAATTGGGTTTTTATTAAAGAGAAAAGCATTTTAAACCCATATAGATTTTTTGCGAAAATTGTCCGCAAAAAATGGCAACTATTATATTTTAGTTCGCGGGCCACATAAAAAGGCTCCGCGGGCCAGATGCGGCCCCCGGGCCGCCAGTTAGACACCTCTGAACTAGGGGATTCAAATACGTTCAAAAATGGGAATTGTAAAAAAATGTTTATCACAGTTCGCAGTGCACTATTTGTACCGCCAAAGTCGGTACATTTTTTGAACTTAACTCTTAACATTTAAGTGCGTCAAGTATTTCCGAAAGATCTGATTTAAATAAAGAAAAAATAGCAAATTCGTTGAACAAAGGAAATGAGACATTTTATTTTGAGAAATTTACTCCACGCTCTGAAATAAATAAAACTATAGCTTTCGAAAAAATTGTGCACTAAAAATAATGACTGACATTGGACATTTCTAATGTGTGAAAAAAAACGTATCTTTCAGAATTGATTTACTGCAAGATAGATGCAAAATAGTTTTTCGTATAAACACAAGTTCTAACGAGAGGATAACCTTCTTCTCAAGAGTTATATGTGTGCGCTAAGGACAAGATAACTTCCTCCCATGAGTTTTCATTGTAGACTAAAAACAAGATAACTTTTCCTACCATGAGTTTTAGTTGTGTGCCAATGACAAGATAGCTTCCTTTTATGAGTTTTTATAATGGATTAAGAACAGGATAACTTTTTTCTTCAAGAGTTTTAGTTGTACGCTAATGTCAAGATAACTTCTTCCCTCGGAATTTTATTGTGAACTAAGAACACGGTAACTTTTCTCTCTAGGAGTTTTTGTTGTGTGCCTAGTATAAGATGACTTTTCCTTATGAGATTTTGTTGAACACAAAGGACATGATAACTCCCCCCAGGAGTTTACGATGTGCGTTACGCAGAAAGTTTAGATATTACAGCGTACTCACTAAGTAACTCTATACTACTAAGTGCGATAATAAGTAGTAACTCTATACTACTAAGTGCGATACTAAGTAGTAACTCTATACTACTAAGGGCGATACTAATTAGTAACTCTATACTACTAAGTGCGATACTAAGTAGTAACTCTATACTACTAAGTGCGATATTAAGTGGTAACTCTATACTACTAAGTGCGATACTAAGTCGTAACTCTATAAATATACTGCTTTGTACAAGCAAAATAAGCTGTCTTTCATATTTCTTTCGCTCAAAAATATAGAAAAATTTAACAAAAGAAACAAACAAAGAACAAAAGAAAATAAATACAGTAAAAATAAAATAATTTAAAGGAACAGCTTTAAAAGATACATAATTAAACCAGATAAAAAAGGTTAAAAAATAATGTAATTATCGATGCAAGATAACTCAATTTTTCATCGATTATTCACAAGTAAGAAAAATGTAACTGAATCAGAAACACGCAAAGGGAAAGGAACATTCCTTGAGCATCAACCAATCAAACCAAAGTATATCACCAAAGGACCATCCAGGAAAAATTCACTGACAAGAAAAAGAAGAAGAAGAAGAGTGCTGTGCAGTAGATTTGACATTGAAATGGCAGATACCGGATATCTCGAGTAGTTATGTCCGTTTCATGGGGCGGAAATGGATTTTTATGGACATAATCTCTGGAAAGATGGAGAAGGGGTCCTTTTTGTCAAGCAGTTTATAGGAAAAAGCAAAACTCTCATAAATCCAGGATGGCTAGGGAAATTGGAATAAAGAATCTTGACATAATGGGAGATTCATCTATGAAATGATGATTGTTCATATCATAGTGTTGCACGACAAAGGATATGTCTTGAAATATGATAATAACCGAAAATTTATATTTAGTTTTATAAGAAAAGATTTATAGTATGGATAAAAATGAGACAACTTTGATATTAAATAAATGATTCGTGTTCGTCAGTATAGACACGAAATTTCCTATTTTATTATTGAATCAAATGAGTAGATAAAACTATTTGTAAGACGTTGAATGAACAGTGAACTTTTCTTCGATCATTAATATACTAATAGTCATTTTGAAGGAAAAAAACTTAATCTCGCTAGTTATCTATTGTCTAAATCGAAAGGAAGAAGAGAATGAGACACAGGCTGAAATGCAGAGCTACTTAGCAAAGAACCTTTCATCGTAGCTTCGAAAAGACCTTGTGCAATTATAGATTTACTTGTTTAATCCCGTCGATACAATTAGTTTAAGCGAATTGTTTAACTCATCAATCAAGTGTTGCGATGTTCATTGGGTAAAGGTGTAATGCGGGTAAGTTAAAGTAATAAACGAGGAATAATTGGAGTTTAGATTGGAATTGTGCGCCCGTATCATTTTTCACCAATATTAAATGCGTTTATACATGTCTGATATTTTAATACTATATCGTTTGTCAGGTTAGTGACTTTAACTGTATTTGTAATACACTGCAAAAATTACATAAGAATTTTAATTATGTAAACTTTTAATATCATATAAGAACTGTAGCTGAGCATATCTTTAATTTCATTAAAGATATACAACTATACATGTCTTTCATGTTATAAAAGAGTTGCAAGAATGCGTGCCTTTAATGTTATATAAGATGTGTAACTATATAGAGACGTCTAAGATTTAGTTCAATTGTAATTATGCATATATGCTTTGATGTTATATGTAAATTCCATGGTTTCTCACCTAACAAAATTTCTATTTAAATACAGAAAATTAAACATGTGTCCCTGAAAATAAGCTGTGTTTTTCTAACAATTTGTATAGGTAAGACATAAATTATGTCTTTAACTAAACATGATTTAAATTCTTCAGCAAACTTCTATCATATTTAAAACCGGAAAAATCCTTGTAATCCAATCATTACATAGTATTTAATAAATTTTACCAGGAATGAAAAACCATGAATGTTCTAAGAACTTTTTTTGGTGATAAACATACTTAAAAGGATTATTATTTTATGTAAATATACTATGGGGATCAAAAAAACATATACTCCTCCAATACTTCAGATTTACGTTCAGATTCGAGGTATTTACATGAAGTCAACGATTTAACGAAAGGCTTTTAATCCTAAAGATTGCCTAGAACCTTATTTGTGAGAGACATAAAAAATTAGGCAAGAATCATTACCCAAACAACAAAGAATAAAATAGCTGTTATGGTAGTACTAAACAACATATTTCCACCAAGCCCCACATAAATGATCATAAAGAAAGGAATGTCCCGTGAAAACAAATCTTTCCCAGACCAAACACAAACATTCCGTCCAGTCCCTCCCATTTATGACAAAGAGTTGACCAGCGGTCATTTTATCTCATCATTTATGAGGGTCCGTTGTGTGAAAAGGAATCTCATCAGTGGACAGCACAGACCAAAATAAATCTTCGGGGTGGGTCAGTGACATGGGAATACCGGCACATTTAATCATCGACTGGGAGTTCATATTTCGGAGAGAAAAATAGGAATCCGTTATCTCAATAAAGGGATTTACACAACACACCACAAAATTTGGGAATTTACGTTCCATGGAACAAAAAAGGATTTTTGGAGAAAAAGCTCTATTATAAAATATTGTAAGCTAGAAAGATTTAAATAAGAAAATACCTTATTGAATCACATATTCAGATATATAATCCTTTTTATAAATCAGGGATGAGAGTAGTCAGAAAGTAAAAAAGAGGAAATCCAAGAATATATATACAGATGGATGACAAAATAATACGAACACCTGTGATAAAGTGTGACTTATTTCACACCTGCAGTACAGCCGCGCCACCTGCAGCAGAAGTCTGCCACCTAGTGAGCGTGAAGAGGAAATCAGTCTCAACATTAGTCACCAGTGTTGCATGAGTTTATCTAACTAGCTTTTATAAGGTGAAATGTCTGACCGGTCAGAATTCCAAAGAGGGATGATTCTTTGGGGCGCGTTTAAGTGGAGCATCGGTGACAGAAACAGCAAACCTTTTGGGGTTTGCAAGAAGCTGTATCAGCCGTTATGACAGCATACATGAAAGAAGGTAAGACGAAGTCTTCAAAGCAAAAGAGGGGCCGAAAGTCAAAGCTTGATGATAGGGATAGACGTGTCTTACAGCACGTAGTAGCTCGAAAACACAAGCAATCGTTATTTCAGATAACATCAGACACGAACAGTCATCTGTAGGACCCCGTTTCAACAAGAACTGTTCAAAGAGAACTTCATGCAGCGAACATTTATGGGAGAGTGGCAATTCGTAAACCCTTGGTGACAGCAACCAATGCTTTCAAGCGCCGTCAGNTTTTCTCTTTTTTTGTTTGCTTTCACTCCAGAATACAAGAAGCAGCGACGTCTGAATTATGAAAATACGAGCTATCCCGCCGACGGATAAAAAATACGGAAAATCTTATTTTCTGTGCATGAAATCGGAGAAAATAGCTAATATAAGTGAAAATGTGGAAGGGTTAGCAGCTAGGACGTAGTTTAAATTTTCTGTTTTTCTTTGAAAATCATAAATAAATATAATGATTTTACTTCAACGACTGAATTTTTTTTTTTTAAAAAGCGGGATATTTATGTATATATATATATTAAAAAAAAAACTCGTAGAGAATTGGAGATTTTGATAAACAGACTGAAATTCGAGAGACAAAAGTGAAAAAAATCTTAGCCCTGTATGAAGGTCAACCAGTTTTATCCCAAAGAAATGATTTTTAGAGAAACTTCAGAGGGAGGAATGAGGACTTCAATAATTTCGCTCCGCGGAAAATTAAATTCTTCATAAAATATTTTAACTTGCGCAAAAAAAATTTTTCAGCGGAAATTAGCGGAAAAAATGGAAAAATCTGAAAAAAAGCGGAAATCCGCGAATCCGCGGAAGAATCTCATCCCTGATAAATCTTAAAAAAAAATCCAATTTGCTTTTGCCTTACCATTTATAAAATATAATGTTAGTCCCTGATGGCATAGCAAGATTGCAAAAGAACAAGCGGTTAGAACTAGTTCTTTAATTCTTAGCTTGGAAATCTATTAGAGTTGACTATTTGATATCTTATGAAGGTAAGGAAAGTTAGAGATGAATTGCCTTTGTTTGAAATAGATACTTAAGACGGAGTTTATTTTAGATTACCGAATTTGGAAATAGATAAAATAAATATTGTCTTTCCAATAATTTAAAAGCATATCGATGCTTTGCGTTTTCAACACTTTATATTGAGTTTTATTTTATACTACTATATTCATTCAATTTTCATCAGTAGTTAAGATACAATTTTTGCTCTGAGCTAGCTACGAAATCCACAAAATTTGGCTTAGAAAATATGTCAGCGTAGGAAATATTGGCAAATAACTCTTAATATGAGAAAAACATCAGTGTAAAGTATACCGTCAAGTGTAAAGTGTATATTAGACAATATCGTTTTACCTTAAAAAACACCAATGTAGGGAATACCTGGAAAAACGAAATAGGGAAAAAGCCGTTCAATGTTTTTCTTTTTTTAAAAAAAAATAATGTAAGGAATACCGGGTAATAGTATGTTTCATAAAAAAAAAACATCGGTGATGGCAATACGTTTCCTTTTTGATCTTTCTAAAAATGCAAACAAAGGCAACTATCCACTCCTCGAGGCAGCTTAGGATTGAAGTACTAATACTGCGCGCTTGGCTTGTTGTTTTGAAATCTTGTTGCCTGGAACACAGTACGTGGAATGATCAAACGTACGATTTTGAAGTTATATGCTTTTGATTTTAAACTGTTATCCAATTTACAAGTCCTGAGTGGTGAATTGGATATTATTTAGAGATCTAATTTAAAATGTTGTGAGTGGTCAATAGCACGTAACGCCAGGAAAATAGTATGTTAAATCGAAGTTTTAGACGAATGACTGAACTTATGATTTAAAAATGATGTGCTTTTATTTTGTGGCATCATTAATGTATTATGTTTAGATTGCAAATCAAGTCTTAGAAATAATTAATCAAGTTTTAAAAAAGTATTAATGCGAGACATTTTAATACTTTCATTTTTATTTTTAGCAGAATCATTCTAAGTGAAATCACTGCAAAGACGAAAATCAGTACTTCAGATAGGAAAAAAAAAACACTAAAAGTTCTAGTCAAATATTTTACTTTCAATAATATTGAAGTTGACAATTACTAAAACTATTTTAACACTTTGGTCAGATAATACAAATCCTCTACCTGTTCTGAAAATTCTTCTTAAGAATAGTCTCAACATTTTGAAAAGGATTGAATATTGATTTTAAAGAATTTCTCAAGTTTGGATGACGATTAATCTAAAACTTGATTCAAAGCATTAGAAAATTCTATTTAAGTCTGAAAGACAAGATAATTAACAAGCACGTCAAGATAATTTTGAGACTGTATTGGCACAGGCGGATTTCTTTCAGAATCAAAAATTAATAGAACAAATCTTTTTAATTGGATGGTTACAAAAAAAAAAGGTTTATAAATGCTTAAGAAACTTTTTTAAATAACATATTATATAATAGTAAATGAAGATAGTTTGATTTTTCTAGATTGTCTTTTCAGAACAATTCTTTAAGTAGGTTTTTACAACAGAAAGTATGTACAGGTAAAACTATTTTTAAAATTATATTCGATAATACATAACTAGTTTTTAATCGAAACAGATAAAAAAATTTTTTAATTACAGCTTTTTTAACTATGATGATAGCTGACAGTAGATACCTAAAGTGATTCACATTAAATGTATGGTTTTGTTTGCATTATAATTGTCTTTAGCAAGATGGTTAAAGGATAAATTATATAAATGTACAGAAAGCTGATCTGAAAATAATATACAATTCAGTTTTATAAAAAATATCGAATGTAAATATTTGTTATTCCAATTTTTCTTTTCTATGATGAACTATTGTGTTAAGTATACACCCTTAAAAATAATCACAAAAATATTTTTGGTGCATGGAATCATTCTGTTTAACTAGGTGGTTACAGAAAACGGTATGCAAATGTATATAAAGTTCTTTCTAATGTAATATATGATACAATATATAATACTATATAAAACTTGTTTTCATGTCATAATTAAATTCAACTTCAACTATTGCGGATCTTACATACCTAAATTATCAGATAAATAAATACTGCCGTTTGTGATCAGTTTCATTAGTTAAGTACTAAATAGGTTAGATTTTACAAGTTTCTAAAAGGTAATTTCTTTTATAAAATAGTATATAATTCCTAATGTAAAAATAAAGCTAAATTTATTTAAAAATAAATATTAAATACTTATACAGGGTGCGTTGCCAAATCTTTTAACAAAAAATTAGCACCTTTTAAGTACTTCTTAAGCACTTAAAAAGCAATTTTAAGCACAAAATACATTAACAAAATGCAAAACAATTTCAAAGACTTTACACGATCATGATAAAATAACCAGTTTCTGAAAAAGAAGTCTTTTCTTGATTATATTAGCCATTATAAAAAGATGAAGAGGTTAGATATCAGATGGTGGAAAATGAAGCCTAAAATTGAGAATGTCTTGCAAAATGCAGCACAGTTGCACATGACAGTGCAAGAATCTCACCGAACACAGCTCAGTAGACGCACATGCATTTCATCAAACATGTAAAATAATTGGCGCTTTCATAGGCTATGGAACAACGGGACGCCGAAATAGATTGTGGTTGAATGGATTGTAAAAACGTTGAATAGAACAATGAAAAAAGCGTGCTTTTGCATTATAAGTGGCTAAAATCGACATGGTAAAGAAAAATAAATCTAATTTTCGAAAAGGGAAATTTAAGCACTTTTTTAAAAACATACAACGAAAAAAGCACCTTTTAGGGTTTTTAAAAAAGTAAAATCAAAAATAAGCACCTTCAAGCACTTTTTAAAAACTCTACACACCATGTTATAAGTCCACTATTTTCTGACTTATAAAAGATAAAATGTTTACATTAAAGGGATAAAATTTTTAAATTTGAATTTTCTAAAAGGATTGTTAAAAAGGAAAAAAATAGCAGCAATGCATCGTTTCATATAATATGAAATACAAGCTTAATAACAACGCTAAATTTATTAAAAAATAAATATTGAACAAGTTTTATTCCAGAATTTTCTTTCAGCGATGGATTATTGTAGAACATATACACGTAAATTAACTAATTTAAAGTAATAGTAATGTTTAACATCATTTTCTTTAGACACGTACACTAAAATATCTGAACAAAGTTTTTTTTATGAAAAAAAAATGCAGGCGTCATGAAAACATTGTAAATACGGATCTTAAGAGGCAAAATGTTTACACTAAAAGGATGAAATTTTTAAATTTGAATTTTCTAAAAAGATTATCGGAAAAAAAGCATTTTTATCAGCAATGCATCATTTCATATAATATGTATAAAACACAAGTTTAATAATAAAAGAAATCAAATTTACATAACCGTAAAACTTTAAAAAAAATGCTTAGAATTTTGCAGACGATTTAAAGAAATTATTTATTCATGTTGTTTCTTGAAACATTGGACAAAATAAATATTCCGTGTGATAAACTAAACAAAAAACTATGCAGAATAGACGCATTCAAACAAATATTTTTATGGAGGAAAATCGAAATCCCCAAAAAACGGAAATCTTTTTTGTAGGAGTAAAATCTTATCAGAATCCCAATTGAGAATTATTCGTTGTTCCAAAAAGAAAAATATTAGGTATTCAAAAAAGGAATAAATAAAAACTAAACTAAACTTTCATACTTTTAAAGAGCAACTACAAAAAAACTATAAATCGATATTGGAAATGTTTAGTAAGGTTTCACAGATGGAAGCAAATGAACTATAAAAATACATAAAAAAAGGGAGAAAAACTTTGTAAAAGCAAATAATAATAGATTTTATATAGATGTATTGAAAAGATAAAATGTATGCATTTAGGCTGTTTTACCCATGGGTAAAAATATTTATTCCAATAACAATAAATGGAATTATAAAAATTTAAAATGTGTTTCATCCGTTTTCCGTTATAGGATATGTTGTTCTGTGAATAAAATATTATATGTAGAATAGAATTAAATTTATTATCAAAAAATATTTAGGGAAACTTGGTTGTTATCATAATAATATTCTTCATTGGCATATTTTAAAATTGTTAACTCAATGAATATGTCAATTCTGAAACTGCATTGTCAAATTTGAAAAGTACTGTAGGTTAATTTATAACAAATATTCTTCATGATAATGTTCACATGCAAAAAATATTTAGGGAAACTTAGTTGTTATCATAATAATATTCTTCATTGGCATATTTTAAAAATGTGAACTCAATGAATGTAATAATTCTTAAAGAACAGTGCCAGTTTTGAAAGATAATGTAGTTTCTTTACATAATAATAAAATTTTTTTCATTCTCGGTATAAGTCTATTAACGTAAATGTACAAATTTAGAGAGTATAGGTACAATTTTGAAAATTATTACTGCTTGTTACATCGTACTAATCATTCATTTTAACGTTTTTCATAAGAATATCTTAAAGGAATAGAGTGTACATTTAAAAAAATATTTTTAAAATTGTCACTATAAAGAGGGTAGGTTTTCATACTAATAAAAAGCAATCATTTAACATTCTTCATGGAAATATTTTAATGATTTCAACTCAATGATTGCATTAATTCTAAAATTGTAGTGCCGATTTTGAAAATCGTAAGTTTAGTTGTAACATAAAAAAAAGCATTCTTCCCAACATGTATCTCATAAGCATATTTGTGTCAATTTTATAAACTATTGTAGGTTGTTACAATAATAAACATTTTCTTCCCTAGCCCGCAAAATAACTTGGGCTCTCATTGGGGCAATATTCAGGAATCTTTTACTCAATCCAGAAGACAAAAGAACTCCTGGATCTAGTAGTGTGAGAAATTTACCTTCATGGAAGACTTTTTGATGGAACTAACCTGCATTTGCATTACACAGGGAGGAAAAGCACGAAAACTCCCCATGTTTAGCCTGACGGCAAGGAGACTCCAACCCATGATTCGTCTATCACCAAGGATATATTACACGAGCTTGTAAGTGCGAGTCGGGCTCTCATTGGGATAATATTCAGGAATCTTGGCTCAATAAGGGTTCAAAGGGCAGTTATTTTCCCTATATTAGCCCTATATAAAATTTTCCGATTCACCCGATATTTTACAACCACTTTACTACCAATATCGGTCCGATATAGAATTGTCAGATTCACCTAATAATTTATATCCATTATTTGGCCAATAAAGGTTCTATATTGGCCAATGTAGGCTCAATATAGGCCATTCTAGGACCAAAATTAAAAAATCTAAACCTCCCAGTATTGATCCATCAGTGTATGTACTTATAGGATAAATATTGAGCCAATTTTGAGCCCAACTAGGGCCAAAATCTACCACTTTACTACCAATATCGGTCCGATATAGAATTGTCAGATTCACCCAATAATTTATATCCATTATTTGGCCAATAAAGGTTCTATATTGGTTAATGTAGGCTCAATATAGGCCATTCTAGGACCAATATTAAAAAATCTAAACTAGATACCTCCCAGTATTGATCCATCAGTGCATGTACTTATAGGATAAATATTGAGCCAATTTTGAGCCCAACTAGGGCCAAGTGAAAATTGTTGCTAGAGATTTTTTATAGCCATATTTTGATGATTTTAACCTAATGAACATATTCAAACATCTCAATAAAGACTTAAAACTAAGTTTTGAAAACACGCCAAGCAGTTCCCATGAAAAGTTTCAAAATAACAGAAATACAAACATTTTCGACTTTATTCCGTATTTGATACTTTTTTGAAAGAATTCAAAGTATCACGAGCCTATACAAGAAAAAGAAAGAAACAGGAAATACTTTTTTGATCAAATTTGTTTCGGTCGTTTTTATTTTACCTACAAGTCGTAAAATATGCAACATTCTCTGAAAATCAGATAAGAATTCCTGAATCTGCAACTTTCTTGAGCTAGAACTTTCTAGAATACATTTTCGGAACCATGGTGGAAAAGTCCCATTTCATAGTATGCATAATCAATAACTTAGATAGAGTAGCATGCACCATAATGTTATTTTCCATCGATATGGAATAGTGGTATGTAATATTTATAGTGTTCCTAACATTCTATTTAAAACTGGGAAAAATGTAAATTTAATGTTCACATAGGAGTCGCATTTACGTAGTAAATATTTGGTTTAAACCAATACATTTACTTTGGTTAGCTTTTAACATACCTAACTCAATTAAAGATAGATAGGTAAATTTTAAAATTCACGATCTATGAATTGAAAAAGAGGTTCCATTATTTAGGATATTAAAGAGACTCATAAAATTGAAGTTTTACTTTTAATCGATCCACCAATTTTGAGCTCAATTTTTCTATTTTCTTCAAACTCTTCGAAACGAATTCGCGTGATTTTTGATTAATTCTAAAACATTTGACGATATTATTTTCCGTCTTGGGATACTCGACAAGGATATCAAAAGTTTCCTCTCTACCAAAATGAATAAAATATAGGTTGATATTCACACAATCTAAACTTATTAAAAAACTTTTACAACATTTCAAACTGATTCAAAAACTGTTATACGGGATGGTATAGGGATTAGTGATCTCATTTCTCAAACAGGATTTTTGAGTTCGAATCCGCGCGATTGCTGAGTATTTATTCATTCATATTTTTTTTTGTCTTTTCCACACCAATTGTCTTACGTAATCTAATATATCTAAAGATAATAATTTCCTCAATTTGGCGAAATAAATACTCAATTTTTCCAGAAAACTATTTAATTCAAAACGAAGATAATTTCGAAAAATCTGAGCAACTATTATTAGCATTGTATGAGCGTTTGTTAAATTTCAGATTTTTGCGAGCAAGGAACGAATTCTGGCCCTTATGTTCACGTAAATACTAGAATATCATACAGGTCAACTGTCAAAGTACATATACTTAAAATTTGTAGCGGTAGAAAAATAAAATAATTCGCAGATTAACTTATTAATAGACCCTTTTCCATTTTTTATGCTTTTCTATCTCTCTTTGCTAGTATGCACACTATTTGCTATTTTGCGATTAAGAAAGAACTTGACATAAAATATTTGATTTCTGCAACCAAAATTATTCTTAAATTTACACTGTTAGAATTTTAATTCCGAAATTACTGTAAAATAACTGGCAGCAGTCTGCCCATCCGATTAACCATAAAGTTTGTGGTTCGAAACATTTTTTACTTTTACAGTTTTGAAACCGTTTACAAATGGCATGGTTAAAGAAACTGTTAATACAAAACTATACGGTTTTGTAACCATTTACAACTTGAATAGTTTCTGAACCCTAAAAATATAACTTAAACGAACATTAGAGCTCTGTGGATGCTGCGCCATTTATGCGCAAATGATAGCTTCGAATTCTAATAGTCCAAGGTTATCAACAGAAGAGTGCAGGATGCTGGAAACACTTCATGTATTGACGGAATGGAAGAAATAGTGCTAGGTCAATGCTGGGTTCCGAACCCCTGTTCAGCCGGTTATGAGACTGAACGATTACCTCTCTCAGCTACAGAATGTACCCAGCTGCAGGGAATTAAATAGCTTCATAAAGCGAGCCTATTTGGAGAGGATCGTTATTAAACCGTATTAGGTAAAAACAAACAATAAATGTTTTTTTTTCTTCACATTTTAACAATTTGAATATCATCTTTTAAATGATTATCTGAATGATTTGGTTAAAAATGGTAAAATAACAATGAAATAAATTGCTATTTAACTATTTTTACCGAGAAACTTCTAACAGTATAATGCAAAATTAGTTCCAAAAAACAAGATTCATTTTACAAGCACAAAAATGCAAGTAAAATTTTGATATCAAGTGTCATAACACAGATAAAGTTAATAATAAAAATAAAACATAATAAATAAATAAAGCAGTGTCTATGTTTTGATTTACACTAAAAAAAATCGTCTCAACGTTGACCTGCAATATTGGTGCATTGAACCAAATATGATGCAAATAACTGCAACTTTTGGTGCCATTGTATAATATGGTGCTACTGTAAGTTGCGTTCAAGTATAATAAAGTTTAAGATGCATTAAAACAACATATTAAAATTGCAGCATACTTGAAAGGTATTGGTAAAAACACATTTTATTTCTAACAATATAAGACACTAAAATTAATTTATTTAATGAATTAAAAGTAAGCTAATATTTTACATTTTAACTTGCTCTTAATACATTAAAATAAAAATATAACTTTTAGTGAATATTAAAGAAATATGTGAAATAAATTAATGCAAAACACGAATTAAATGTATAAAGATTTGTATACATATTTAATTGATTGAAAAAAGTAGCAAATTTTACTTTACAAAGAATAGGATTACTGCTAAAGCTTTATTTAAACAAAAAAACAAAATGGAAATGCTTGGTATTAACACATCCTTTTTATTCCAAATAAATATAATAACTTATTATTCGCAGTAATATTTTATTTTTCTGTAACATAAAAAGAAAAAATGTCGTGGAACTTAAAAACTCCCTAAAATGGAACAAGGAATATATTAATTTATTTTTATTATTCTATGTTGCTGCATTACTTACTTAATCCTTCCAAAGTAAAGTAAAGTGAAGTGAATAAACAACAAAAGAAATGGCGGGAATATATTACCAACACGTCATTAAGGTAGCAATAAGGCATTCCGCAGCGGTGTTAAATTTTCTCGCATTTTTTAATCTGTTTTTCTTCCTCGGACACAACGTACTAGATAATTCGCTGGGGAATGGAGAAATTAACTTCGTTCGCCTAGTATTTTTTGGCTCTATTTTTTTTAAAAGTTTATAGCTGTTTAAGAATACTGTCTTACAGCTGTGTTTAATGATCTCTTAGGTATGACACTAGACTTCAGTTAATTTTTTACTCTTTGCTTCTTTTAAATTATTTCTTTTGTGCATTGCATCGGACGAGCAAATTCCGGCTATAAATAGTTTCGGTATAATAATTTACCCTTAGCAATGTTTTATTCTATTCCAATATTTTATTTCCTTCAAAAAAATGATAAAAATTATTTTCAAATGTGTTTGAAGAAATGCTAAGCCTATTCATGAATAAAAAGAAATAATGTTATAAAAAAACATAAGGAACTTTGTTACTAAATGACTCTTGCTCAAATACTTTTGAATTTTTTAAATTCCATTTTATTGATTGATTTGTCCTGTGAAGTTATCAATATAAGCAAATATTTTTGTACCACTGATTTAGAATACCACGGCACTTATATTCACAAATTTATATTTTAATTTTGTATTTAGTTTCTGGTTACAATAAAAATAGTGCAAAAAGTTAATCTTCAGTAACTAAGAACTAAACTCAGTATTTCTTCGCATGTATATTGGTTTTGCTTTAGAGTTCTAAGTATAATTCCTTACATTAGTCCGAAGTAGCTATTTTGTATTAATTACTTTAATCACATGCATTGACTGAACTCTGTTAATTTCTCAGTATAATTTTAAACATTACTCTTTTTTACTGTTTAACAATTGTTTATTGATAACTAAAAACTTTTATTATTAAATGAAGTGCAATAAGGTAATATCATAGGATTACTTTGAAGAGAAATTAAGACGGAAAATGTCTTATTATAGAAATATTTTGGTAATTATGGAAGTAAATTGAGTTTAGCGAAAGTAAAAATTCAAACAAACTATTGTGGCTTTTTTTAAAAAACAATGTTGAATTTATTTTATTACGGTTGTCATTAGTTACTGTATATACAACGGGTTGAAACCGGTTGTTTACATTCGTGTATCAATCGGTTAACATTGTAATGCAATACGTTAAAAATAAATACAAGTAGGAAGTATATCAAAAATCTCCCGAATAAAAACCCATTGCATTTATGATTAGATATGAAATATTGCGTATAAACTTGCACAAAACATGTAATTATGAAAAAACTAAAGTGCGTCTAATAATTTGGTCTAATTATTATAATATAGGGGAGAGTGAGGTCAATTGTAACAGGGTACGATTGTAACAGAGCAAAAATTTCGAGTGACGGGTTCTAGATTTGGTTCCTAGGTGGCGCACAAGGTGTATTTAATAAATCTACATGTACACCCCTGATGGCAACCATTTTTATGTACTTTTGAAAGAGTTACATCACAAAAGATATTTTCACGCCACGCAAGTACTTTTTTTAGTATTAGAATATTACATTGTAACAAAGTAATTTTGTTTAAACAAATAAAAATTATTAACTGAATATGTAAGTGGCCACCTTAATTAACATTTCAATAAAAAAAATTAGTTTTGTTAATTAACTAGCATTGTTTTTAACAAATGAAGCTGAAATGGCGTCTTGGGAACGATTGTAACAGCTGAAAATAAATAATCTTATGTTTACAAACCATTACTTAACTCTTTAAGAACCACCAATAGTTTCCTATATCATTAATATTATGTTGCATGTGCATTATTTTATTTGCACAGCATAAAGGGACTATACTTCAATTGTTAATATGCAGTTTAAAAAGATGCAATGTTTAATTGGAAACTGGCGATTTTGAGAAGAAGTGAAGCGATTTTGCCTTACCATGTGATTTAAATCACATTTAATTGGATGTCTAGCGTGCAACGTCAAGCGTGCTTCAGCTAGATTTAATTGGATGATTAATCTGTAAAAATGCAAAGATCGCCTCGCATTAAAGCAAATAAAGGTACTGTAAGTGTTAAAAATTTTTACATACGTATTTGATAGACTTTTTGTTTATTTACTAGACATTCCATTTCATTAAAACTACAGAATATATTTATCACTAAAGTTCATTGGCATCTAAGCAAAGTGTGAATTATTTTTGGCATCACTTTAAAAATACTTAATATATTATCATTTTGAAGAACAAGTGATAAATAATATGTATTAAAAAAATCCTGCCAGCTTGTTCATTATCATCACCAGCTATAAATACCTTTCGAGACCCAGCTTTATGTCGTGAATAAATCCCTCGGGGCTACCATCGGTGTTAAAGAAAACGACGTCGTTTCCGCCAAGTTACTTCAACAATCGCCAACGGTATGGAATATTTTCTTATCAAAGTGACAAATACTTTAAAAAGAGTCAGACTTCTACAGCCATTGCCAAAAGTTACTTGAATGGACTTAGATAAAAGAGTGATTCGAGACTGTTTCGGAAAAATAAAAAATGTCGATTTGGGAAGTTTTAGAAATTAAAATGAAATAAAAAAAAATTTTTTTTTTGAGCAAATATCAGAAAAAAAAGTTTGATATGTATAAGTTTTTTTTCTCAGGCTATCATTTATTTTTTATGTCACACTGTAAAATACTCCGGATCAAATTACAGAGTACTGGCACTTGGGTGTATCATTCGTAAAAGTCAATTTTTCCGTAAAATATTATACTATAATTTTACAGTAATGTTTATGTAATTAACACTAGATTGTCTAAGGAAGTCATTTTGACTGCTCTTAATTTCAATTAGAAAAACAATGATGTATATAATGACACAATTTCTTAGAATTTTGTGACTTTTTGAACAACGTATAATTTTTTTTATTGTTAATATTTACTAATAACTTGTTACATAACTGTAAATAACATAAAAAATGTTAAAAATTAATTTTAAACAAATTTATTGACGCATTCACAATCAAGTCATTTTGACTGCTTTTCGGCACTATAGGTATATACTAATTTTCCATCTTTCCAGTGTTAAAGTGATTCAGTGATTTTAAGGAAGTTATTACAGTAAAAATTAGGATATATCTGATTTTTTGTTCCGTAACAAGTACCGGTAAAAATGGGTTTTACAGTAAAAAGTAACTGCACTTTTCTACACTATAAAACATTTCTGATTAAATTACGATATAAAGTACCAGCACTTTGCGCGCATCGTTCGTAAAATTCATTTTTATCGTGAAATATTATATCGTATTTCTTACAGTAATATTTAGTTAATAAAAGTGATTCAGTGATTTTGACAGTATAGAAGTAATTTAGATTATTTCTAAGATCTTAGGGGGGATTTGCGAACAATTTTAGCCGTTAATTTTTACAAAACTGAATAGTCAGCATTATGATCACTGATTTATTTTAACATTTAATCATCCTAATAGTTTAACGCAATACAATAAAAAGTGTGCTCGAATTTAATGACTCATAATTTTTTTGCATAGCAACACACGAAGAAAATGAAACTTTTCCATCGTATGGAGATGGAGCATATGCGATCACTTTCCCTGATAATTTCGGTGATTACGGACTATGGTTTGTACACGATTTATTTAAAACATTCATGGATAAAGATTATACTATAACAATATTCTTATCTAGAGCATTAAATAAAATAATTAATTGCAGTGGTGTAAGACTGCTAAAGGTAAGTTTAAAATTATATAAAGTGCCAGGTTTGGTTACTACAGCTAATGTTGTCATCTTTTTCTTATGAAAAAGTTGAATTTAATTTATTATGGTTCGCATGTCAAAACTGAAATGTTAAATTGGAAATAGAATTTACGTAGCAATTATATATTTACTTAAGCAATGGGAGATATATAAAAAAATCAATTCAAATAAAGGACAGTCTCTTTTTTAAGAAGTTGAATTTAATTCCTTATGAATATTATGAATTTTTTACTTCGTTATGATTTTGTTTTAGTTCTCCCAAAAATAACATTTTCTTCTTCTTGAAAAGCGCAGTTTTAAAAAATATTTTGTTCGATTAATAAACTATTAAAAAAAAGGTGTCAAATTTCAAAATATATAAAAGTTTAAAATCGGGATTAAGTTTCATCAATTTTGTCTTGCTTCATAGCTTCATTTTCCGGTATTCATTAATTTTCAAACATTGCAAAATTTAAAACATGAAGTACAAATAGATGCCATTGCACAAATTAAGCTTTTTTTTACCAATTACTTATTAATAATCCTACTTACAGGAATAAACACTCATAACAACCTTTTTCTTACAAGTAAAGTAAGAGTGGTGATTAATTTTCCAATAACTGTTAGGCAAAGTTTGAAAAACTTTATAAAAGGCGCATTGTGTAATCTTAGAATTTCAAAAAAAGAAAAAGAAAGCTTTTTATTTAGGCCCTCAAATTAAAATGAAATGTATTTTTTGCGTCCTTAAATTGTGATTCCAAATGGTTGAACCAATGAGCTTATAAAAATGCTAGATAAACTGGTGACCTAAGAAGAGTTGAGTTGCTTTTATGTTTTGCAGCACCATCTTAACAAAATACTGAAAGATAAATTTATGTAAATAATAAATACAAATGGATTACGAGTTGAGTATTTCTGCCTATTTTTCAATATATTTTGACATTAAAAGAAATGCAAAAATATAAATGGTAAAAAAAATGTATTAATTTGAATGCATTTTTAATTTTATTTGAACACATTTTAAATTTAAATTGAAGTATCTATTGAAATTTTTTGTTCTGACGTTAATAGATTATAATTTCGACTTATTTATTACTCAAAGACATTTTATGACATAAAAAGGAAAACAGCAAAATAATTTGTCTAACTAAAAATTTAACGTTAGTTTATTCCTTAAAAATTAAGAACGACTAATTTCTTTAATATCAACATCACTAAATTTTAACAGTTCAAAGCAAAATATAAAAAATATAAAATAAAAAGTTATTAGACTTCTAAAATAATGTATTCTTATAATTCTATTTAGTAAAAAAATTCCTATTTCTAAAATAATTTCTCTTACGATAGTATTCATAAAATACATTTTTTGGAATGCAAGTGAATTAACTATCAAATATTTAAACAAACTAACCTTTTTTAATAGTGACTTCTTTTAAAATTATATTGATAATAAAAAAACAATTGCATTATCAGTTGAAAACTATGATATGTCTTTATATTATGAAAATATGTAGTGAGAAAATGAGTTTTTTGGAGGGTGGGGAATTTACTACTGTCACTAAAATGCCTTCGTGAATTCGAACTGTCATCAGCTAATAAATATAATGATATACAAAATCAGATATGTATTTTAGTTTAAATGCTTTTTAATTCAAATTCATAGTGAATTTTTAAATATTCAATTTAAAAAATCAATTTCATATTTTTGTGCATATTTCCATAAAGTTTTAGCGTCTTTGTGAAATGAAAGAAAAGACATAAAACAGAAAAATAGATTAATGAAACAAATTATTAATATTATTTTACATTGAAACATTAAACTTCTTAAGGGAATACCAATTTTATATTTCGGTTTACATTTCAATAAAATGCGATTGCTTTTAACAAACATATAAAGTTATGAAACATCAGAAATATATTTTCAGTTGAAACAGTTTCTTTATCAAATAATGAAAAAAAATGAATAATGCAAAAGATGCAGATTTTATTTGCACAGGCGAAAAAAATGTTTATTTTAAAAGCTGGAAAAGAACAATAGTTTTGAATGTTATCAAAAATTTCCATTAAAAAAATCTCTACATTAGCATAACACAATTCACCCTATTTAATTAGGTACGGAATTAAAAAAAAATAATAGATGAATTTTTTCTGCGAGTGTGTATCTTTCTTTTCTATGTAAATTCGAAAAAAAAATCAGCTAAGAGAAGAAAAAATAGAATGGTTTTTCTACTCCAACAGAATTAACAAGCTTTAGATTTACAAGGTTTATTTTTCAGTCATTATCTTTCCGGCTCAACAAACGGCAACAAAATAGCATGTTTTTAAAGATATATATGTAGTTTAAGTTTGACTTGTTAGAAATAAATCTAAAAGAAAAAGTTTTTTCTTTTTATAGAGTGTGGAATAGGACGTAATGACAAATTTAAAATAAAAATTTTACAATATAACGATGAAAAATAAAGCAATAATGTAAAGACTTAGATAATTTCTAAGTGATGAATTAAATTCGTACAATATTAAAATATTAGTTCAGGTTAAATAAAGTAAGGAAATGGCCCTTTTTTAATTATGTTCTTTACTTCTGATAGTTGATATTTAGAACTGAAAAACAATTAAAAGAAATTGGTTGTCGAATTCGCAGTGTTTGATATTTTAAAATTGTCGCGAATAAAAAAATATTGAAAATTTAAAAATTGATTTTTTTTTCTTCAGAAATGCTAGCATATTCTTTAAAATTTCGGGGAAAAGCCATCCTATCCACAGAGGATCAAAATTGTAATGGAGGTCTTCTGGTCATCCTCAGGGATGTTTCCCAGACCGTCGCCAATAGCTCATTGTGCAGCTCTAGTGCGACGTAAATAAAGTACGGTACCTACCTTTAAAATTACGCTATATTTTCTTTGAATTGTTTTGGATTGAGCTGTCATTGTTAGCCGTCCGATGTTTGATAAAAACGCGTTTTGAGCGACTTGCATCTGGAATGGGTTATTGAAACTCAAAACATGGATTTTACTTTTTATTCTTGAAAGTGCTTCTTCCACGCAAACTTTTACAAATTCCAGATCAAATTATGGTATAAAGTGCTGGCACTTTGCATGCATCATCCCTAATCCATTTCACTGCAAGATCTACTTTTACCGTATAATACCGTAATAATAAAAAATATAGTAATTTTTATATTAACATTTATTCAATTAGAGTTATTCGATGATTTTCGGTAATTATTACTATAAAAATTACAGTATATTATATTTTTGCTCCGTAACATGTTCAGGCAAAAATGGATTTAATGGTAAAAAGTACTGTTATCTTGAATGCAATACTTTTTACCGTAATTTGAACCGGAATTTTTTTACAAAGCATCTTCTCCAAAATAGTCTAATAAACAGTGTCAGAAAACTACATATTAAACTAAAAATATTGTTTGCTAACTATAAATTTTATTCAAGAACAAAACCAAATTCAATACTATATATATTATACTAATAAAAGTATGCTTAAGATGGCTTAAAGGCTTTGCAATTTGTTGCATATTATTTTAAGAACACAGAATAAGTTTGAGAATGATTGTAATTAAATATCTATTAAATTTGCTAAACGTTAAATATATCTGTTAAGTACAATTTAAATAAAAACTTAAGTTATTTCGAGTCGAGAATATTGAATTTTATTTTCGAAATTGTTCTCGGTCAAATAAAACACATTCATTCCTTTGATAATTTCTGTAGGTATAACCTCTTCCAATATTCTATAAATCAAGATAACCCTAGGAGAGATGTTCGATTCTTAGAAGACTAATTCAATACACTTGAGCTTCCCTCGAAACATTATCCTCCCTTGTAATCTAAAGCTGATTATATCGTCCATTTGAGCAGAAATTGGGTGTGTACATAATATACTTCAAGCTCGAAAGCCGATCTATGTCATCCTTTGAACACATTTATGATTTGCAGATCTTTCTTAATGGATATGCCACCTTTGAAGTACTTCAATACAGAAATTTTACTTTAAATAATATTCTGCTTAATCGTGATATTGTTTACAACCTAAATAATAACTAAACAAACATTTAAATTTATATCGAATTACGTCAATTATATTACGTCAATTTATATTCTGCTAGGTGAATATTACCGCAATAGTAGTGTATAAAATTATTAGTATAAGTGTTTTAAAATTTAGTTATTAGTATTTTTAAATTTATTTGGGTGGAGCAAAGCTTGACGTTTTTATTAAGCTTGTAAAAAGTATATTTTTTTAAAAATCCGCACAGACCATGACTCATACAAGTAATTAATGTATACCTCACTAAATATATAAAGGCATATTTTAACTTATTAATATTAGGATAAGTATTTGCTGTAGTTATTAGTATTTTTAAATTTATTTGGATTATCAAAGTTTGGCGTTTTTATTAAACTTTTAAAAAGGTTTTTTTTTAAATGTCCGCATAGACAATGACTCCTATCAATTAATAAATGTGTACCTCACCAAATCTGTTAAATTAAGTGGCAAAATCTAGAACACTAGTTTATTACTTATTCAATCTAGTAAATTTTATGTCGCACAAGAAAATGTTAGCAAAAACTAACCAAAAAATGTGTAACATAAAAGATATGTTACACATGTTAATATGTTAAAGCAAATAAAAAATACTTTCAAAACAACAATTTAAGTTAATACATTTCACAAATATGTTATTTCAAACAACAGGGTGAAACGTGATTATTCATTAGAGCGAATTAAATATTTCGGTCACAGAATATAATTAAGTTAATTTAGCTGACGGTATACGACAACATTAAATCAAATACTGTAGTCTATAAAAATACATTCTGTACTGATATTGAAATGAAAATAAAATTTATCATAACTGACGTCATCGCTTTGCTTCTTGTTCTTCTTCATTAAAAAAGTGTTATTTTTTTAATAACTGTCGTTGAACAGCCGACCCACATTTTTGGGTTTACGACTGCTAATGTTCAACTACGTAGCCTTGTAATTTTGAACCCAATACAGAAGTCAAGGGAACTCCTGGATCAAGAATTGGGAGAAATTTGCCTTCATGGAAGACTTTTTGATGGAACTAACCTGCATTTGCGTTACATGGAGAGGAAGAACCTCTCACGGTTAGTTTGACGGCAAGGGGACTCTAACCCATGATCCGTGTGTACCATTGATGATATATCACGTCAGCACTGTGGTCGGTGCAAGTCGCATGCGGAATTCGTTTCGACCAGCCGTCGACGGGATTCGAACCCGGTTCATCTCATTGAAAAGCGAACGCTCTATCCCCTGACCCATCACGGCTCAAAAAGTGTTATTTAAAAAAAATTGAGAAAATGAATTTTTCCGCACTTTTTAAAAAAAGTTTTACGTAATTTCATATTTGGAACTAAAATCCTTATAAGTTATTAACAGGTGTTAGGAGAACTTCATAGTTGGAACTAAAATAAGCTAAAATTGCGCAAAATTTTCAAAATTGCAGAAATATGATGAAAAGGGGATTTTTCTATTATAATATAAGATTAACTTTCATACATCAGATTAACTTCTATATATATATATGAGTCATTCTCACGAAAACTGTCATTTTTCAGTTCATAAAATCCCAAAAAAGTAAAGTGAATAAAAAGCTCTGAAACTTTTTATATTAATAGAAATATGTAATGGCATTATAAAGAAAGTATATATCCTATAAATTATACTTAATATTTAAATTAATTAATTTTTTAAATAATTAATTTATAATTATTAATTTATAATAATTAATAATTAATTAATTAATTTAATAAATAAATTAATTAGTTTAATAAATCAATTTATTAATTTATTTTTCAAATTAATTAATAAGTAAATTAATTATTTTCACTA